>NW_013666013.1:354548-376766 GCF_000517525.1 Limulus polyphemus | reverse complement strand
CTTATAATATCCCATCGGAAAATCCTCTTTGTAATGTACCATTGGAAAATTACTTCTTATAATGCACCATCGGAAAGCTACTTATAATATACCATCGGAAAATACTCTTTGTAATGTACCATTGGAAAATTACTTCTTATAATGCACCATCGGAAAGCTACTTATAATATACCATCGGAAAATACTCTTTGTAATGTACCATTGGAAAATTACTTCTTATAATGCACCATCGGAAAGCTACTTATAATATACCATCGAAAGATTTCTTTTATAATGCACCATCGGAAAGGTACTTATAATATACCACCGGAAAATACTCTTTGTAATATACCACCGGAAAATTACTTCTTATAATGCACCATCGGAAAGCTACTTATAATATACCATCGAAAGATTTCTTTTATAATGCACCATCGGAAAATAAATCCCGTATGTTAAACGTCCATGACCTATTTCTTTCATATATATAGGTAAACATGCATTAACAAAGCGTTCATGAAATTTTACTTCTGGATTTTGTGAAGATTCCCTGCCAATCAAAAATGAAATGCATAAAATATTTTCGTGTAAGTATTTACTACACACTCTCTCTCTTTCTTTCACACGCACCTATCAATAATAATAAGATAGATCGTTCCACTGACTCCGAACCCTAGAATATATGAATTTTCTGTTTTTCGGAAAGTATTGAGAATGAGATTTGGTCAATTGATAAAGGCTGAAAATGCGACGGTTGCTATCGTTACAGTGGCTGAGGGCATTAGACCAGTTTATTTTCCCACCAAGGTGATGTGCAAATGAGCGCTAAACCTGTGATAATCCTTCCGATAAATGGGCCGCTACAACAAGGGTCTCATCCTCTTTAGGAAAGCCGGCCGGTTCAATGGCTATCATTACCAGACCTTTATTAGTGCCTAGCCGTGTATGAAAACGATCCGTGGGGGAGCCGTGGGATTGCTTGAACCGTAACGACAGCCTTCAACTGTCTCGTGCTTGTCTCTCTAGACTGGCAGTAATGGGACATTTATGACCAACAATTAAAAGTCAGCAAGTCAAGACAACTCTAGTCCCAAGGGCTTAAAGCTACAAACTGTTCGATTATTGGACTCTGGGGGTTTCTATTGTCAGAGGTGACTTCTCCTCGGGCGTACGCAAACGGCACCCTCGTTCTCAAAACCTATCCGCTATCTCAGGCTTCACCTTGGAGGGACGAATTAACTGTCTCGGTTGTCAACACCTCTATCTCTTCTCGGACCGTGGGAACGCGGTCACTGTCACTAAGACTGTTTAACCTGGTTGTTCTGATTTCAGTAAGTCTTTCTACGAAATGTGGGAAATAAACGAAAATTTTGCAGTGACAATTAAATTGGAATATTAACAATAACTAGCTGACTGTATAAAACAACAGAACTTTTCTAAAAATGTTAACTTCTGATTTGACAGATTTAATATGAAATATTTTCACAGGTAACTTATTCACGTGTATTCATTCAACCACGCAAAATACGACATTGAAGTACACGTATATTCATTCACCCACGTAAAATACGACATTGAAGTACACGTATATTCATTCACCCACGCAAAATATGACACTGAAGTACACGTATATTCATTCACCCACGCAAAATACGACATTGAAGTACAAGTATATTCATTAACCTACGTAAAATACGACATTGAAGTACACGTATATTCATTAACCTACGTAAAATACGACATTGAAGTACACGTATATTCATTACCCACGCAAAATACGACATTGAAGTATACGTATATTCATTCACCCACGCAAAATACGACATTGAAGTACACGTATTATTCATTTATCCACGCAAAATACGACATTGAAGTACACGTATTATTCATTTACCCATGCAAAATACGACATTGAAGTAACAAAACTGTCACAGATTTTTCGTAAATATTTATCCACGATCAAACAAGTCTTTATGTACAAAACAGCGAAACTTTTGGTAAACTTACCTCAAATAAAACTTGGTACAACGGCGAGTTTTTAATGTATTTACAATTTATTTTCTAATACTGATTCCACCCACCCCCCAAAAAAAATTAAGTTTTGTTGATATCTCACAGAAAATCATATGACAATCTACTCTGACCAACAATCATGACAGATAGTCTGTTTTATCACAAGGCTACACAATAGGCTATCTGAGCTCTGTCCACCAATGGATTTTAGAGTTGTAAGCCCGTAAACTTACCACTGGCGCACTGGATAATAAAATTTTGAGATAATGTTTTTGGTTAATTAACAATGTATAAAGTAAGTAATAAATACAAAATAATTACTTGAAACCATCGGTGAAACTCTCTAACTATGGAATAAAGGAAAACAAGGACACTTCCATGTTTCACAAATTTTTCATTTATTGCTTGTTACAAATGAAATCTTGGTGAAACGTATAAACTTGTTTGATTTTATTGTACTGTCATATTAATAATCATCCGTTAATAATATAACAATAATCAACATAATAATGTAATGTTAAAATATAATAATATTCAAATTTTATTGTGTTTTATGCGTTACGATGTTTAATATTTAATAAAAAGAAAAAAGCACGCTAAAAATTAAGAAAAAAATATATACGACTAAGATTCCGATTGAGTGGATCAAACTTTTGTTGTTGTTGTGATTTTGCATTACACATTTGTACCTAAAGAAAAACATAAAGATTGTGCATAATAGGGAAAAGGATAAATGATATATTTAGGGACTCTCTTAAAATTACAAAGAATGATGCGAAATGGGAAAGAACGGTTTAGAAAAACTTCATGTTATACGTTGCGTATACGAAGTTTAATATAATATAATGTATATCTGTATGTAACACTTTAGTTTAAGCTTGTATGTTTCAGATTTCTGTTCAAAACCACAACAAAGGACTAATTTTCAACTGATAGACCAGCTAGTCAACAGCACCCACCGCCAACTCCTGGTTGACTCTTGCTTCACCGAATAGTGTTGAGCGTCACACTTACAACGCACTCACTGCTCCAAGTGCGGATTGAGTTCTTGTGTCAACGGGACACAAACCATTAAACTTCGAGGTGATTACAGTTATAGTTTGTGCAGTCTTAGATATTAATGTCTGTCCAACTGCAAGATACATACTTATCGTTCAATATAAAGATATATGTTAATATTGTCTTCCATTTACGTTTCAATCATATTATGTATGTACACGATTTGTAGCCTTTGTTTCTTCCAGTCCGTTGGATCCTGACAATCAGATTTCCAACATTTTGTCTTCATTACTTCATCTAAAGTAACTGGTCAGGATCAATACAAGAATAACATGGTATACCGTGGTATTAACTTCCATCAGCACAATACCGCCTGTTCTTATACTTTCCAATTTAAAGTCCATTCAATATATAACTTTGCAATAAAATATCTACGAACTTCATATTCGTTTTTAAATGTTTGCACTAAGTACTAATTCATATTTAAACATATCTGATTTTTCTCGAATACAGCTATATAAGAAAATATACAGACAGTTTTAACTCACGAAAAATTGTAGGATTTCCAGTCCTTTGTTTTTCAAATTATATCAGTTAAAGATGTTTGATGAACATCATGTATTTGAGGTGATCCAGACAGGTATATACATCATTGGTTTGCCCAAATAGAACGACTAGCAAACTATCATTTCAGAGAGAGAAAATATCCTGATTCTATCATTCACCTCTATATTAAAGTGTAAGTATACAACATATTTATCAAGGTAAAATGGTCAAATTCTTAATATGATAGATAAAGTCAATAAAAAATGAATATAGTATAAACTTTTTTAATCTTTTTATTAAACTTATTTGTGTATTTTAATTTTTTTTTCAGAGTGACGAGAATCTTGAAAAAAATTAATGAGTCTAGAGAATCAAGATTATTATCATCGGGATTTTTATGATCCTGAAATGTCACTAATTCTTCGACTGATTTCATCATCGTAACAGAATTATTTTTGGAGAGAAACTGGAGTCTAGTATGGCACTACTTATATATTTATTTTTTCCGTTTCAAATGTGGAATGTCCTTGACAATTGGTAAACAAACTAGCAATTCTTCAAAAACGTATTTGTAAAACTGGATAAAGGAAAATACTGCCTAAAGTTCAGTCTATCATTTCGGTGCTCAATACATGTTAAATATATTGCTGTATTTGTTGAATTAAAACGAGATATAAAACGAATGCTTGCTCTTACTTTCTGCTCTCTGCTTCTACTAAAATACATATATGTAAAAGTGTAAAGTACAACACATACTGTGTAACCTTACACAAACTAGAAGTGTAAAGTAACCCACACATACTGTATAACTTACACAAACTAGATGTGTAAAGTACAACACATACTGTGTAACCTTACACAAACTAGAAGTGTAAAGTAACACATACATTGTGTAACTTTCGCAAACTAGAAGTGTACAAATAACAAACACACTGTGTAACCTTACATGAACTAGAAATGTAAAGTACAACACATACATTGTGTAACTTTCGCAAACTAGAAGTGTAAAGTAACACATACATTGTGTAACTTTTGCAAACTAGAAGTGTACAAATAACAAACACACTGTGTAACCTTACATGAACTAGAAATGTAAAGTACAACACATACATTGTGTAACTTTCGCAAACTAGAAGTGTAAAGTAACACATACATTGTGTAACTTTCGCAAACTAGAAGTGTACAAATAACAAACACACTGTGTAACCTTACATGAACTAGAAATGTAAAGTACAACACATACATTGTGTAACTTTCGCAAACAAGAAGTGTAAAGTACAACACATACTGTGTAGCCTTACACAAACTAGAAGTGTAAAGTACAACACATACTGTGTAGCCTTACACAAACTAGAAGTGTAAAGTACAACACATACTGTGTAGCCTTACACAAACTAGAAGTGTAAAGTACAACACATATTGTGTAACCTTACACAAACTAGAAGTGTAAAGTACAACACACACATACTGTGTAACCTTACACAAACTAGAAGTGTAAAGTACAACACATATTGTGTAACCTTATACAAACTTAAAGTATAAAAACATACATACTGTGTAACCTTACACAAACTAGAAGTGTAAAGTACAAAACATACTGTGTAACCTTACACAAACTACTAGTGTAAAGTAAAACACATGCTGTGTAACCTTACACAAACTAGAAGTGTAAAGTACAACACACACATACTGTGTAACCTTACACAAACTAGAAGTGTAAAGTACAACACATACTGTGTAACCTTACACAAACTAGAAGTGTAAAGTACAACACATACTGTGTAACCTTACACAAACTAGAAGTGTAAAGTACAACACATACTGTGTAACCTTACACAAACTAGAAGTGTAAAGTACAACACATACTGTGTAGCCTTACACAAACTAGAAGTGTAAAGTACAACACATAATGTGTAGCCTTACACAAACTAGAAGTGTAAAGTAACACACACATTGTGTAAGTTACACAAACTAGAAGTGTAAAGTAACACACACATATTGTGTAACTTTCACAAACTAGAAGTATAAAGTAACACACACATTGTGTAGCTTACGCAAACTAGAAGTGTAAAGTAACCCACACATTGTGTAGCTTACGCAAACTAGAAGTGTAAAGTAACACACACATTGTGTAACTTTCACAAACTTGAAGTGTAAAGTAACACACACATTGTGTAGCTTACGCAAACTAGAAGTGTAAGGTAACACACACACATTGTGTAAGTTATACAAAGTAGAAGTGTATAGTAACACACATATTGTGTAAATTACACAAACTAGAAGTGTATAGTAACACACACATTGTGTAACTTTCACAAACTTGAAGTGTAAAGTAACACACACATTGTGTAATTTATACAAAGTAGAAGTGTATAGTAACACACACATTGTGTAAATTACACAAACTAGAAGTGTATAGTAACACACACATTGTGTAACTTTCACAAAATTGAAGTGTAAAGTAACACACACACACATTGTGTAACTTTCACAAACTACAAGTGTAAAGTACAACACATACTGTGTAACCTTACACAAAGTAGAAGTGTAAAGTACAACACATACTGTGTAACCGTACACAAACTAGAAGTGTATAGTAACACACACATTGTATAACTTTCACAAACTAGAAGTGTATAGTAACACACACATTGTGTAACTTTCACAAACTAGAAGTGTATAGTAACACACACATTGTGTACCTTTCACAAACTTGAAGTGTAAAGTAACACATACATTGTGTAACTTTCGCAAACTAGAAGTGTACAAATAACAAACACATTGTGTAACCTTACATGAACTAAAAGTATAAAGTTACACATCAAGTGTTGTGTAACTTTACATAAAATATTGTGACTACTTCCACACTTTTTGTGTAAAGTTAAAGAGATTTTTTATAGTGATATATATATATATATATATATATAACACTTTAGATTAGGTTTGTCTTATTCAGATCTGTGCGCAAAGTTACAAAAAAGGTTATCTGCGTGTATCCATACTTAATTTTGAACTGATAGAGCCACTAGAGGAAGGGCGGTTAGTGAACAGCACACACTGGGAAATTCCTGCTTGGCCGAATAGTGGGATTTGTCCGTTACTATTATAGCACAACCACGGTCTCAAAGTGCGGAATGAGTTTTTGTGGGACGCGAACCACTGATCTTCGAATTTACACTCTGGACACGCTACTCACTAGGCCACCTCCATTCGCTTTCATCTTAGGATTTTAAATATTTCTGGATATCTCGGGATCAAAAAGTCGGCGCCTCTCTCAAACAAAACGAGCAACGCTTAGTGAGGTAATTTTTAAAAACTCGGTCAATCTTATATATATATATATATATGCAAATGTTGTGGTTTGTTTGCATGCGTATTAATAAACACGTGTTCATTCGGATACCTTAAAAGTAATACACATTTTTATCAAGTAGACAAATATGTATGAAAGTAAGTTGGATTTGAAATTTTCATTTAAACGAACCTTATTTGCACGTGGGCTAAACGGTTAGGTCAGAAACTTCTAGGGATCATGCGGATATAGACGTCTCTAGTCTTGAGGTAATGACCAGAGGGAAGACACTAACCAACAGCTTTGTTTGTTTCTTTCAATATCGGAATTAACTGTTACTTTTATAACGCTTTCACAACTGTAATTGCAGAGCTTTGTCAGCATTATCATGTCTCGAAACCCTTCGGGCTTGACATGGCCTGGTAGTTAGGATGCTCGAATCGTAATCTGGGGGTCGAGTCTTCGAATTCCCGTCCCTCCAAACATCTTCGCCCTTTCAGCCGTGGGAGCATTATAAAGTGAAGGCCAATCCCACTATTCGTTGATAAGAAAACAGCCCAAGAGTTGGTGGTGGGTGGTGCTGACTAGCTGCCTTTCCTGTAATCTATCGCTACTAAATTAAGGACGGCTAGAGCAGAAAACTTTGCGCGAAATTCAAAACAAATTAAACCTAGAACGTTCAATAAATAGATTGACACTCCACTTACTAAGCCACACCCGGCACCATTTTGCAAGAAAAATAAAGTATAAAGCAAACGAATGTATAAATAAAACTCAAACCACTGTAGTTACGAAATGCTTTAATTCTGCCTTTTCTTTTATACCAAGCACACAATATCAGCACGATTATTTTCACCATGAAAATGGGTAATTGATTTAGCTTTAATGATTACCATATTTTTTCCCTCTCCATATAAAGTTATTTCTTGATAGTGCTTCAATTTATGCATGGACTCTGACGTCAGAGCACGTCTGAGGATTTTAGTGTCAATTCGACGGAGAATAAAGCCAGAAAAGTTAAGCTGGTTAAATCCCGATCCCCCTACTATCCCACCGTCAACCTGACATTGTGTAGGGATAATAGATTTAGAAGCCAATATGCCAAAGTTTTCCATTCCATGCATGTGGCGGATTTGTCGGTTTTTGTATGGAGAATTAAAGGATAGACGTTTCTGGGTTACGATTACTAAAAGCGCTAGTAGAGGTTATATTTCCTGCAATTTTGAAAATTGTCGAGTTTCATTGGATTAAAATTGGATTATATGTGCAAAACAAAACAAACAAACTAATTTAAACAACACATAACAAAAAAGAATACTTTATAATCATTCGATTGCAATAAATAACCATATACTTCTAGCCCGGAAGGATTAGCATAGTTGTCAACACTCCGGACTGTAGGTCCGATGTGAAATGGTTCGCGTCCCATTATTGCAAAATCACGCTCCGAACGTTGGAGTTTTGAGTGCATTATTCGATTAGAGTAGCCCGAGAGTTGGCGGTATGTGCTTTAGATTAAGCTGTTTTCCCTCTGCCTCCCAGGGGCACAGCGGTATGTCTGCGGACTAACAACGCTAGAAACTGGATTTCGATATCCGTGGTGGCAGAACACAGATAACTCATTGTGTAACAAACAAACAAAGTATTCCCTTAATTCAAAATTAGGGACGTCTAGCACAGCTAGTCCTTATGTGGCATTGCTCGACTATTTAAAAGAATCACTCTTTCCATATATTCATGACAATCTGATGATTACTTTGTTTCTTGTTGGTCAGCATAAGGCTTTTCAAACAGCTATCTGCGCCGTGCCCACTGCAGGGACCGAACCCGAATTTTAGCGTTAAAAGCCACTAGGAATGGTGGGGTGGTGGTGGTGATAATGGGATGTAAGTTTCATCAAAACATGTGAGTAACGATATACACTTCTAGATCTGACAGTATATGAAGTGTTACATAACAGTATGCATTAGAAGTCCTCATTATGTAGTGTATATTAAAAATACAATTTCATAAACAAATCATCAGTAGTACAGTTATTACCCTGGCTTACAACTTTAAATGTGGATTTAATAAAATAAAATGTATTTTTTTATTGTTTCTTGGTTTGTTTGTTTGTTTGTAATTAAGCACAAAGCTACACAATGGGTTATCTGTGCTCTGCCCACCACGGGTATCGAAACCCGGTTTCTAGCGTTGTAAGTCCGAAGACATACCGCTGTGCCACTGGGGGGCTGTTTCTTGGTATTTGATATATATTTAAAGCTGGTTCAATATGTCGAAATTCTGAGACCTTTTTTTTTTTGCTGTAAAAAAAAGGACACATTAACATTTTCCATATTGATGAGATTATTACTTTGACTTTTGTTAATTTGAAAATCATTTTTAAACTGACATTACTTTTGTATCAGAAATAAGTCAGCATGTTCATTGCCAGAGACAAACTGTAGCCTTGCTGGGGGTTTGACGTGTGGTAACTGTAACATGAATAAGATTTTGTTTTATTATTATACGTTGACAGAACGGTTAGCGTTTCGGATTATGGATAATATCCATGGTTCCCGTCCCGTTACTACTAAAACAAATATCACACTTCGCACTTGGGGGCCGTTGGTACCTGGTAAGATTGACTGTATACTTTAACTATTTGGTCTGAGAGGAGTAGCCCAAGAGTTGGCGGTGGGTGGTGTTGACTAGCGTTCTTCTTCTAATCTATCACATTCTCCGGTAGTTCAGCGGTAAGTCAGAGGGGTTATAGCGCTAAAATTCGGGTTTCGGTACCCGCGGTAAGCAGAACACAGATAGTTCATTGTGTAGCTTTGTGCTTAACAACAAACAAACTAGTCTATCACTTCATAATTAGGGATGGTTAGGTGTTATTTTTCTATAACAAAGAAACTGCTGGAGTCAGAACTATGTGGTTACTATAACTTACGTACAAGTATTTGTAACTCTCAGTTTTTTAGTTTGAACTGTGTGGTTAATATAACGTACGTATAAGTTTTTGTAACCTTCAGTTTTTAATTTGAACTATGTGGTTACTATAACGTACGTACACATTTTTGTAACCCTCAGTTTTGTAATTTGAACTGTATAGTTACTATAACGTACATACAAATTTTTGTAACCCTCAGTTTTGTAATATGAACTGTATGGTTACTATAACATACGTACAAGTTTTTTGTAACCCTCAGTTCTTTAGTTGGAACTTTGTGGTTTTTGTAACGTGCGTATAATATTTAGTTTTATTTTTCTTTAAAGCTAAAAAATTGAACTTCGTTGACAAAGTGTTTGACTCATTGTAGAAATTAAGGACAAACGCCTTGATATGTAACTCCCAGACCTAAAAAAACAACAACATATCTTATTTACCTTATACTAGCACCATACATAAATCAGTTTACTGTTATTGGTTGCGTACGTGTGTTTTCCAACATTCGCAGTCGCTAGTTGGCTGAAAACTTCGGGTAACCATAACTCTCCGTTAGGTTTACTATAAAATCACGGTGGAAAACGATTGTGAAGATTGTATTTATTTGATAGATGAAGGTTTTATTTGTTTGTTTTGTTTTTAAGCACAAAGCTATACAATTGGCTATCTGTGCTGTAACAACCATTATTTTTTAGGTCACAATTTCACCAATTGTCTTC
The DNA here is from genome assembly GCF_000517525.1 of Limulus polyphemus. NCBI lineage: Eukaryota > Metazoa > Arthropoda > Merostomata > Xiphosura > Limulidae > Limulus > Limulus polyphemus. The sequence goes on along the minus strand of NW_013666013.1, from coordinate 366,289 downwards.
AGAACTTTCTGTGGTTTTTATTAGGAACAGTAGAGCTATGACGCCTGGCTTTCATGTGGTATTTCAACTTGTCGTTTTTTACAGCTACTGTGGTTTTTATTAGGAACAGTAGAGCTATGACGCCTGGCTTTCATGTGGTATTTCAACTTGTCGTTTTGTACAGCTACTGTGGTTTTTATTAGGAACAGTAGAGCTATGACGCCTGGCTTTCATGTGGTATTTCAACTTGTCGTTTTGTACAGCTAATAATGTTTGGAATATGGCAATGCCAATAATGTTTAGAATTGCCATATTTATGTGGCATGGCCAAAGTCTTGAAGGTTGGGGGAAACAGATCACCAAAGAACCAGTTCCACGTTCGATGCTCCTCGGTGGGGAATTGGTAAGTTTATGGACTTATAATGCTAAAGTCCGGGGTTAAAATCTCTGCAATGGATAGATTATAGGTAGTCCATAGTGTAGTTTTGTATTAAGAAAGCAACAACTAATATACGCACAAAGCGTTTTTGGGTGGGATTGGGAATGAGAAACAAACAATTTTAAACACTTTTTTAGATATACGAATATTCTGACTCACATACCAAAGCTGGAAACAACTGATATAAAATTAGACTTATCTGTAGGTAATATTCGAAATACTAGACCTGAATAACTTCACGACACCGCATATAAGACAACAATCAATGTTAGATTAAAACATTTAACAATATGTTTTAAGCTGTATTGTTATTTATTGGAGAATCAAAAGTTGGCAGACATAAAGGAATGCCGGAACAAATAAACCAGTTACTTACACTATTTCATTGTTATCTCATATCTGATGTCTCGAGGTTGCCCATTACGATTCTTACGAATGCTACTGATAAAAATAAACCTGATTCTATAGAGATTCAGAGAACCTTTCGTCTCTCATCGTCCAGTCCAAACGATGTATGTTGGTACTGAAGGAAAGGTCTGTTGTGGTAGCCAAAAAACATATCTTGGAATGCTATATTTACTCGCCTCTAATTTAGAACCCGCAAATAAAGCGGAATGTGGAAAAAGACACCTATAATTTAAGGTGTTTTTATCACAAACTTTAGGGGTTTAAAAGGTAACTTTTAATTCTATTTGTTTGCTTGTTTTTTTATAATCAAGCACTAAGATACACGATGGGCTATATGTGTTCTGCCCATCACGGGTATCGAAACCAGGTTTATAGCGTTGTAAGTCCGAAGACATACCGCTGTGCCACTGGGGGGCTTTTGTTATTCCTTACACTCGCTTGAAATGTTTTCACCTTTGCACACGTGGTTGGCTAATTAATTGGTTGTTCTAGAGCAAAGCCACATTGGACTATCTGCTTGTCCACCGCGGGAAATGGAACCTCGGATTTTAGCGTTGTAAGTCCGTAAACTTATCGTTGTCCCACCGGGGAACACTACACATGACTAGACTCTCATGTGTGGCTTTTTTTCATTTTATTTCCAGGATAAGGTTGATTGACATGTAAAGTTAAGATTTTTTTTTTGTGGAATACATAGTCTATCTAATTGTGTTGTTTGAACATTTTACAGTATGTACTTCCAATTAGAATCTCTCAATTCGCATGTTTTTTGTTTGTATTTGTGTGACAGTAGACTGTTGATCGTCGACGGCTAAACTTGCATGAAAAAATGGTAATTAATGTAGTTAAAATTATTGACTTACAAGAAGAAGTAATTAAAAAAATACTTATTTCTTTCACAATTTTCATCCATCAGTTGTAAGCATTTAACTACTGTGTTAAAAAATTAAATTAGCAAGAAACTAAAATTTCCTTGTTGAAATAACTGCAGACAACAATTATTGAAATCTGAGTTATTAAGTAGAACATTATGAGCGGTGTTAAGGTTTTGTAAACATAAGTGTGTAGTTTACTATATCTGTTTAAAATTTTTCTTTTGTCCATATATATATAGCTAATTTTTTTTAAAACCACGATACCAACAGTATTCAGTTTCCAGTGAACTTGTGTGAACCTTACCTATAAAATTTCCGGTCACGTGCTTCTGACGTCACGAAGACATAATACTGTACTAGCTGTATGATCAAAGATCCCCAGAAAGGAATTACAGAGAAAGTAGATACAAAACGATTAAAAGTAATATCAACTGTTCACGATAAACAAAAGGCGAACGTTTGTATAATAAGATTGAATAAGATGTTGTAGGTGTACTGTAAGTATACTAACGTAATGGCTACAGTGATCTATCTATATGTCTAGTGTCTAAATGATGTTACAGTCAATTCAACAAAAAGTTGCCAGAGGTGAAGTTAATAAAAAAAACTTGAATACAAAATTTATTGTTACAAATGCTAAAGACGTTGCAGGAAACGAGAAAGTCGCATACAAGACACTATCACACAGTTAGACGCCCCCTGTCGGGAGAAATGTGGTGGCCAACATAATGCTATACTTCATTATAACCTTGACAGGAAAATATTTGATCTAAGGTCATGACTATAAGATATATATATATGTCTGTTTCAAACTGTCCACAAACCAGTTCTATAATGTCTGAAATCGCTACAGGTAGCACCTTAATGACATTGATGTTTTGATGAAGTAAAGGTTATGGTGTGTAATCTACGAGTGTGATAGTCCCCTCGGGATTTTGATCTTGATAACATCTACATTTTTTTTTCGTAGCATTTCTTTCATTTTCTATCATATGTGAACAAATCTAAGGTAAAAGACAACTGGTATTCTGTGTGCTGACTGATAGTTATTGTTGATTTAAACCGTTCATCGTTCTTAAACAGAACTGGTATTCTGTGTGCTGACTGACAGTTACTGTTGATTTAAACCGTTCATTGTTCTTAAACAGAACTGGTATTCTGTGTGCTGACTAACAGTTACTGCTGATTTAAACCGTTCATCGTTCTTAGACAGAACTTCTCAATCCATACTGACTGAATTTTAATTACTTGTTTCTTTGTAAAACACAATCTTTAGAAGATACACATGTATTGACATCAGATAACACTCTTAGAACGAGATTAACGTATTTTATGATTCATCTGACCAGGACAGTAAAGTCGTGAGGTGACAATCTCAACATCTAATTAAATTTTCAGAACGATAGGCTCGGTCTACTTTTAACTGAATAACTCCTTAAATAATTTAATGTTTATTGAACGTATAAAATAAAACACGTTTTTAACTCTTTATATTGATCCAAACTGAACAAGTGTTTCCTCTTTAACCGGGGCCTATTCTAAGTTTCTTTTTATAACTGCACAAATTGAGTTGTAAGAGACACGGCGGATATCTGATCAAACCGACCCCCATCCCCCAACCCCTTTCCGTCGCTTTCACACCTTTATTTGGTAGTGATTTCGTACAATATTTAGATATATTTCGTTGCTTGTCTTTTACGTGTGATCTGTCAGATTTAAAACAAAACAAAACAGACGTCTACATATCGCCAAAGCTTATCGAGCACGTGGGCACTGTTTACTCTCTTCATGACTAGAGGATGCAGTTACTGTGTTACTCAGAAACGTCAACTGAGAAACTATAAAAAAGGGTAAAACTTCGACAGTTCGCCACTAGATGACAGGTAAGATAAAACAATCAGCAATAAAAACGGGAACTCATTTTCATTCTACTACACAGAACGGTAGGATAGATTTAAAAACAGAAAAATAGGGTTCACTTCCCTTTCGAAATTTGAAATTAAAAAAACATTTGATTTTCGAATTTAAGTACCATTATTGCGCGTAGGTGTACGTTAAAATACACTTTGCCTTTAACCTAACAGAGTTAAATAATTTTGTCATAAATGTTCTATATCTTAAGGTTTTTTTTCTCTTGTCACTGACGACTAAGCAACGGTCTTTCTCAACTCTCGTCGATAAGTACCTTTAGAAAACGTAATTTGTACAGCTTTAGATTAGTTGAGTTTATTACATACAGATTCTTTGTTGAAAGTTAATTAAAATTTCTGTTACTTTCTATGATCATGAAATTGCAAACTGCCTTTGAATTGGTGATTATCACGACTGAACCGCCTGCATTCGAAATGCATTTGGAGACATTTAATTGAGTTTTAGGCTTGTCAACCCATCAATCAGGACATTTTACTATTTATTATTTTTTTTAAATAAAGTAGTTAACAGAGAAAAGTAATTATGAAAAGTTTGTGTAAAATGAAAGTACCACTCCTGAAAACTTGAAGGATATTATAGTGAACTTTACGAACCTAACTTGTAGTTAATACAGTAAAAGCTGTGCATGTCTCATCAGGTTCTTATTAAACCAGTTTCATTGGACGAAAAATATTCTAATTAAGACTGTAGGTATTTCCAATACCTGGTGGTTTCAATAATTAAAACAATTTAAACAGATATATATATAAATGTATTGTCGTATAATATATAATTGCACGGAACTGTGGAAAATATTAACATTGTTTTGTGGCATAAAACATTAGATTTATGTTAAAGTAATCTAAATGCAATATGAATTGATTGTTTTGGGCTTAATGTTAGAAACCAAATTATTAGTTTGAAACAGATGACCTAAGTAGATCAATAGTAACAAATGCATATTTTACAAAGTATTTTACAAGAATAGAACGAAGAAGAACTTGTGCCCTTGCTATTGAAAATGTGGAAATAAACTGACTGATTATCCTGCATAAATGACACTCGTTTCTTATATTAAAAATATATTAAAAAGGGGGCGCTACTGTAGCTACAAGGAGTTGAAAAAAACTTAAGTCCCTTGATCCTCTTTAACCTGCCTCATAATCACTTTTGATGGTATTTACTTCCCTGTTACTTTGAGAAAGAAGCCTTACGTGTGAATGGCCCCGCAGTGGCACAGCGGAATGTCTGCGGATGTTCTTACAACGCTAGAAACCGGGTTTCGATACCTGTGGTTGGCAGAGAACAGACAGCCCATTGTGTAGCTTTTTGCTTAACTTGAAACAAACAATGCGCGTGAATGAATAGAATAATGATGTCGTTTCTTAAATATTGTTTATTTGTTGAATTTCGCGACAAGTTGCACGAGAGTTATCTGCGCTAGTCATCCCTAATTTTGAAGTGATAGATTAGAGGGAGGGCTGCTACTGAAAACTACTCACCGCCAGCTCTTGGGTTACTCTTGTCTGTTTGTTTGTAATTAAGCACAAAGCTACACAATGGGCTATCTGTGCTCTACCCACCACGGTTATGGAAACCTGGTTTCTAGCGTTGTAAAAACATCCACAGACAATACCGCTGGGTCACTGGGGGGGGCTTACTCTTGTTAGAGTGAATAGTGGGATTTGACCGTTACTAGTATAATGTACCCACGGCCCTAAAGTACGGAACGCGATTTTTTTTTGTGGTAATGGGACGCGACACACGGAACCTCAGCTCCACAGTCCTGCAGCTAACCACTGGGCCAAGCTCGACTCGTTTCGTGAGGGCTATCTGTGCTCTGCCCACCACGTGTATCAAAACCCGGTTTCTAGCGTTGGAAGTCCGCAGACATACCGCTGTGCCACTGGAGGGCAGATTTTCTACTACACGTTTCTTTTATCTGGGCAAGTTATTTGCTATTAATTTATAGGGAGGTTACAAGGAGGGACTGTAAAGCACAATCATATAAATTACGCCCTGACTTCTGAGCAGAGTGTCATATGAAATAAACGTTTAATAAGTTTTTTTTTATTCCTGTAAACTTCCAGTGGAGCATAGGGCTGCAACAACACCTCGCCAACGGAAGGTGTTTGTTGCAGTTACTTGTAGCAGGTTGGTTTTTTACGGGATGGAGTTGTTAATGTGATGTTTGTCTTATATTGCTTACTTCCTGGTGATATTTGTTGGAAGTAGTTTTCGTCCTGGTGATGTTTGTTTGAAGCCGCTTACTTCCTGGTGATGTTTGTCTGAAGCTACTTATTTTTATACAGGTGTTATATTTTCGTCTCGGTTTTGTTGGTGTAAGAATGTTAATTGTTAGCAATTGTATTGCTTGCCACACTGATTTAAGTGTTTACTGCACGTAGAAAAAGTTACTAAAGATCCACCTATGTTTTACATAGTCAAAAATACGTAGGTGGATCGTGTTGACGTATCAGGGGCACGGCTATGTTAGATATCGCGTTTGTGACGGCAAGAAATGAATTATAGCCTTATAGCTTATGCTGTGCAACAGGCCACTTCTATTTCTCTCACTCACACACACACAAAATGAGCAAGACCCGGAAGTATCGCAATTGGAGATGAGAAACTTCCTTCCTTAATAAGATTACGTGGCCCAAAAGTTTAAAACTCGCAGTTATTTAATTCTTTACCCAGCGATTCTTAATTCGCATAAAGTTTTTCTTTGCTGTGAATAATAGACTTGAATAAACATTCTAAATTACTCGCTGAAGTCAGTGCGTATTGAAATGTTGTTGTGTATTTCAAGAGAACCATTTATCAAAATGTTCTTGTGTACATCAAGACAACTATTTATCCAAATATTCTTGTGTACTTCAAGACAGCTATTTATCAAAATGTTCTTATGTACTTCAAGACAACTATTTATTCAAATATTCTTGTGTACTTCAAGACAGCTATTTATCAAAATGTTCTTATGTACTTCAAGACAACTATTTCTTGGTGTGTTATGCTTTACTCACCATTCGAGTTTAAAAAAAGAAATGTTAACAAAGGGGAAAACCTGAAACCTACTCCCATATTCATGTTCTCCCAATTAGGCATTTGACAGTCAGAGTTGCAGTTTTTTTTTCTTCCTGTTAACAAGTGAAACGGCGTTCTCCTCTCTTCCCTCTCAGTTCAAACACTGGCTTTAATAGTGTCAAATTCGTTAAGTTGTTTAGGTTTACGATTTTTCTTTATCTCAATAAGTCTGTTGATGTAAATTTGCTAATATGGCAATTTTATTATATTTTCTGTATGTATATATAAACATCTTTGATTTTCAGATTTTCTAACGATATTGTTAACATTAGTAGTTCACATTTTTACCGTTGCATGTGAGTCTCGTGTTTTGTTTGGTGTGTGAGCGGATGGATTCTAATAACTTAATCAGACCTAAATGTGTCAGCCTGATGTATACTTAAGGCTGAAACTCGTTGCGATAACATTTTCTATCATGAACCCATGATAGTGGTCCGTAATAGGGATCGCAAGGAATAGCTCGAAACCCTAATTGAACGTTCGGGCAAAAATCACCTTAAAAAGGAAATATTCAGTTTGAACAACACTTTAAAACCTTTACTATTGACTGTTAAGGTTATACACTTATAAATATGCACAAAAAGCATTAATTTTAGACTTAAAGGAAAAGAAAATCCATTCAAATCGGTGCGTTTGTTTGTAATTCTTCTCCTTCGTCTTATTCTCTTGCTAGTTTACAACAAAACCAGCTTGGTATATTGTACCTAAAGCTTTTGTATTTCACTAAGTAAGGTACTGCGAAGGTCCTAGGGGTATTGAAAAGTCTAGTTGTTTCTCATATATTTTACATAAGCTAAAAAACATCATAATTCTAGTGTAAACGATGTTATCATTATCCCTTGAAGTTAGTTTTATTACAAATATCTGGTGTTCCTTTAAAAAGCTTACGTACAAGATGAAACAGGAATTACCAGCCAATAATAGACGAACGTTAGATGAATGTAACGTGTAGATACTCAATGCTTAGTACACTATACAATCGGCGTCTTTAGGGAGCCAAACCCTATATTATATATGAAGTGAAGGAGTAAAAAAAATCAATACACATAATATTACATTTTATTACACACATTCCTAAAATATTTACTTTAAAAGACACGAAGGTTTATTTAAAACGATGTTTTAGACGTATAGGTTTTATTTGAAAAGGCTGCATTTCTACTAGTAAAATTTTATACGCGCTTAGTGGTGGTTGTGTCTTAGTCTAGTCATATATTTACCCATTGATATGCGTTATATATAGAGCATTTAGTTACAGAGAAACTATAAATGCTCGCTATATTCTCAAACAAATCTCTATGATAATCTTCAGCTGCAGCTTAACATTTTACATTCTAACTAATGCGATCAAATAGTCAATAGCTACAGTAAATCATCATGAACCGTATCAGCTAGCTACTAGCTATGTTTATTATCATTACAATACACGAAGTTAGTTACCATATCAAGTAATTCTTTGCCCATTGTTGAGCATAAAAAAGAAAGCTAATAAGATAAATAAAAAATTGGGAATTTAAAAAAAGGCAAATAGGGATCGTAAAAAGGTAAGGAAACAAGGCTGGAGATACTGTAGACATTATTTACTCAAACTACAAATCCCTGGTTTGACTCCATCGAATATAATTCTAGGTAACAGCATGGGGCCAAAATAGAGGTTTGTAGTTTGAGTAAACAATGTCTACAGTATCACCAGCCTTGTTTCCTTACGTGTTTTTTTTTTTTTACGATTCTTATTTGCAGGTTTTTAAATTCCCAGTTTTTTATTTGTTTTGTAATATTGTTTCAACTATGCTGGTCTGAGTCTGCGACTGTTTATTGTTGTTTTGGTGTTATTTTGGTCTTAAGCTGTTAAAGCATTTTATGGTCAAGCGTTTAAGTCTGCTTAATAATTAAATGTATATTTTGTAGTGCTAAAACATGTAATTTAAAGTAAGTTTTCATGTTTTGTTTTGCTTCTTTTTTATGTAAACAATCGGTAAATAATTTTAATATCTCTGAGACTTGGGATTTCTTAAAGTTTTACCTATACAATCGGGTTTCGATACAGCACAGATAGCCCATTGTGTAGCGTTGTGCTTACCAAAAAACGAAACGATTTAATTATTGAAATGCTTTAACAAATTATTTGTAAGAAAATGAAATAGAATGATCGATTGAAGGAAATTTTAGTGCAAGGATTTATTTATATTCTTACTGAATGCAGATATTATCATTTGTATGTTCATAAGTGTAGTGACTTTGTTAGCATTCCAGATTATACATGTCACAGATAATTATATCCAGTAAGCTAGCAGTAAATCAAAAGATTAAAGTAAACTTTTATATTCATTCATTTGGGTTTCGGTGCTGAATGATGAAGTAAAAGCAACGAGTTATTCGTACTCTTCACAGGGCAGGTATCGAAACTCGATTTTTTAATGTTATAGAATTCTCAGACTTATCACTGAGCCGTTGGAAAACATGTGTTTGTGAGTTTAAACGTTACATTTTTTTTATTCTAGAACTTCAACACTAATGGCTACGAATGTAAATACTCAGACTTGCAGCAATTTAGGGATTAAGGTTATAAATCGTGATCACTCGAATGATTCTATGATAGTTAGCACATAATGAAAAAAGGGATCATTTGATAGTTGGCACATAATGAAAACAGGGATCATTACACAAGCTTTACCTTCTCTTTTGATTTCTATCGATTTTTGTCTGCCCCCAGGTGGGACAGTGGTAAGTCTTCGGATTAACAACGCTAAAATCAGGGGTTCGATTCCCCTCGGTGGACACAGCAGGTAGCCCGATGTGGCTTTGCTATATGTGTGTATATATATATAACACACACACACACACAATGGTGTCTCGCGTTAATATTGATGAGAAGGCCGGTGATATTTTTAACCAACCCCCCCAAAACAGAGAAAAGTAAAACATATATTTACTTTAGACGTCCCGATTTATTTATATGTAAATTCCAGCCATTAGTCTTTCATAGCTGTAAACACGTTGATAACACCGTCGCGCCAGACAAGGCTTGATGTTGTTCGAACTGGAAAGATGCCGAAATAGCTTCCACATCAAGATAAATCTTCGCACTTTTTACCCGAATCACTGTATGTCGTTTAATGAAATTCACTTTTAATTGTTTATACTCTTAAAAACAACGAAAAATCACATACCCGTTAAATTTGTACCTGCTCTTGATAACCGCGACCTTGCCTTCAAAATCGTTCTTAAGATAATTTTCTTGGTTGTTTTTAAAACCTACATTTTGATTGGCTCCATTAGCTGTGCGGCCAGCCTCAAAAATTCACGTGAAACTTGGCAAGAGAATTCGGCCGTTTCCGTCGCAATCCAGAGGAATTGTATAGATAATAAAAGAGCAGAGAGGCACAACTGCTCTGTGCCTCACGCCGCTAGATGTCACTTCGATGAATGGCAAAGAGCGGGACAAGATGATTTTTTTTTTTAGCATTTTGCTATAAAAATCTGCAATTCTTCAAGAATTTTACGCCAAATACAAAAAAATATATATGTTTTACTACAAAAAATTAGAAATATTTTACTTTTTCCCAAATCTTTGAGGAGATATGGCCTTCTTTTTCTCCTCTGACGAGCCACCTCTAGTTTCTACGATTTTTTAAGCAAACTAGATTTTGTATATTTGAAACCAGCTAATTTAACATTAGGAAGATTTAGTTTTAGTCCAAAAGCATTTTTTGATACTAAGAATAAAATTCTCGTCTTCAAACCTTCTTTAAAGCACATATTACGTAATATTTGCTGATTATGAGATTATTTAATAATCTGAAATTTGAAGATTCGTCTGACGTTGTAGTGCTTAGAACATTTTGGTCTTTTGCCCCACCTGGTAGTCACGCTAGATTTTCTTCATTTTATCTTCAACAACATTTAAATGTACCAACATTGTTACATAGACTAAATTCATCATAGTCTAGCCTTATTAAAACATTTGGATTTGTGATGCCACTTGGTGGTGTAGAACAAATTTTATAGTTTTTTTTTTTACATATATAAACGTACCATATTGTGATGTCATTCTTATTACGAATCTTTTAGTTATAATAGGTAAGAAAAGTATATACTTTTTCGTACTTAATGACACCTGCTAACTGTCAAGATGATATTTTTATTCAGTCTTTTTTTTTTTTCGGGGGACATGTACCTGATATTTTCAACGTGAACGACACCTTATGCAACACGTGGTTTAAACCTAAGGTTCAGGCGAAACTGTCTCTTATTTAAGACTATTGAGCGAAAAGAGCGGAAGTGAAGGGCAGGAGGGGTAGTCAGCAGTACTATGAGGCTACCCTAACCCCACAGTTGAAATTATAGAGCACGTTCAGTGGCGAATTGCAACTTGAATCCTAGACCTTCCGATACATAACCCATCACTTCGGTTACTAGGCCACGCTCGGTTTGGTATGCTACTTATCTTGGTTATCAATATAAATTTACTTAATGTCTGTTTCTTATGACTACACAAGTATCCTATATTTAAATCATAAAAATGCATCCAATTTTTGGCATAAAAGTTTTGGTAGAAATATATTATCCAAGTTTCTAAACACGTGGCGACAACTACTGGATACAGCCAGAGCTTTCATAGAAATTATCTATAGCTGATATGCAGGGGCGCCGTCGCTAGCTAGTATTTGTAAATAATATACCCAAAGGAGAGGTCGGAGTGAGGGCAAAAAAACCAGTAAATTCCTGGGTTTTATGCTTTATTGATCTTGAACTTTATCAAAGGAAAGTTTAGTGATAATAATTTCACATTTTGTTTTATTTTTCTATTTCAACTTTCGGCAGCGTTGAACTATAGGGAAACGGGTACGGTGTTCCTCATCCGGAGACAACGCAAACTCAAGTACATAAAAAAAAAAAGACTTATTATATATTTTTATATCAAGATATTTTTTCTTTCATTATTGAAAGTGCTATAGAATATCGCATTCGAATATCATTCCATGTTTGTAGTTAAGCACAAAGCTACACAATGGGCTATCTGTGCTCTGCCCACCACGGGT
>NW_013666013.1:350400-354258 GCF_000517525.1 Limulus polyphemus | reverse complement strand
CCGGTTTCTGGCGTTGTAAGTCCGCAGACCTACCGCTCTGCCACTGGGGGCATGTTCGTAGGTAGTCCTTTCATCTGTGTGGAACTAATTAAAACAAAACTTCCTGTTTTACTTTGTATTTTACAAATTTGTTATCATCCAAACAACTACTCGATTGATAGATGTCGTTTTAATGGCCAATAAAATATCTCACAAATATCAGTGAGTTTTTATGAAAAAATATGGCGCTTTGTAACAGGTGAAAATCCACAAACTGAAGTTTATCAATAAAAGCCGTTCACGTGCCCCAAGCAAAAGTAAGCATCATAATCAAGAAGGATCCTCGTCTGGAAAAGCAACACAAGCCACGTGTGCACAAGTTGCTTCCATGACATACTTGTTCATTCGTTGCATACCTCAAGCAGCAGGAGGATGAAATTGGTATTCTTACTATTTCATAAGAAGACATACCAGTCATGTCGTCAGATGTAGCGCCTCTGGATTTATGTGTGATAGGATTGATGAAACAATTGCTGGGAAACCATCATTTTCATACACTAGGCGGCTTGTGGAAACTGTGTAAGGAGAATTGGTGTGATTTAGGCATGATAGCCTTATAAAGGAGTCTTTTACAATGAGAACTATGCTTTAGGGTTATTGTCAATATGCATAGTTCTCAAATAGAGCATGATTGGATGTGACGACATGGACTGTAACGACGTGGTGAGACTAAAATAGTTTTAATATAACGTATTCAACTTCCGTAAAAAGATCAATTAAGTTCTATCAGAAACATTTAACCAATAACAATATCAATGTAAAAATTCACGTTTACTACGGCTGGGGCACGACTTGTCGCTGGTCTCTTTCTGGATGGTCCTGGTTTCTCAAGTTGATCCATATCTCCTATGTTTTCCAACACCATTAAATACAAGGGGTATTTCTGTCTTGGAAATTTTAAATCTCCAATATGAACATATATTCATTATTTGAAAGTATGAATGTCTTGCAACAGAAAAGTCTGTTACAAGCCCTTCCAAAAAACAATCGATTTTTAGTAGAATCACACTACCTACGAATGCCAAATAATTTCAAAATGTAGTTCTGATACATGTCATTCCGCAGCGGCTTTATATTGGGTGTGGCTGTCACGTTACTTGCTGATTTGCTTATTCAAAATCGTTTTAATATAACATACTCAGTCCTCTATAAATAGGTACTAATGTTTTGATTTTGCTTGATTATGAATTAAAGGTTGCATACATTGTTATACTTCTTGTGAGCCTACTTTTTGTTTGGTGGGTTAGTTGCACAATCTTATTAACACCATGAAGATATCCGTAGGATTGTGGTTCGTGCTGTATTAGTCTTAGTTGTCTGTGATAATGTATTTAGAACAATCGAGAATAATGTTTTTCGTCTGCTTAGCATATTTGTATCACATTTTTCTCACAAGTGTTTCTTCAAAACATAAAAAAAGAAAAATTACTAAGTTCATTTCCTTGCTATTGACTCCCTCAGGGTGAATTAAATCCTCTAAGAACCCAATCGGCACTGAAAAATTAATAATTATCAGATGGTTTGTTTGAAGTTAAGCACAAAGCTACACAATGATGTATCTGTGCTCTGCCCAACACGGGTATCGAAACCCGGTTTCTAGCGTTGTAAGTCCGCAGACATACTGCTGTGCCACTGGGGGGGGGGGGTTATCAGAAAGATAGATGTACAAAATGTTATGATGAAGAATTTAGTAGCCATTCATGTAGATGATATGCTAGAATACTTTGGTAAAAAAAGGAAGTTAAGAAGTATCTAGAATTTTCTGTAAGGCCCTTAAGTGATGTATATGATGTGGGAAGAGTAGTTTTGAAGAATTTTTAATTGGGAAATACTTCACAGGATAACAACGGTTCTAGTGGTAAGCGTTCCAAAAAATAAACGAACTCGTATCATGTAAATATACGAGAAAAGGATTAACTTGAAGAAATTACTTGTCACAACAAGGAGAAAACGACAGTTTGACATTGTGTTTTAGGAGTAGATTAAGTGGTTGTTTCAAAATAAGCAAATTTGAAATAAAGTAATCAATTACCAGAATTATAAGTTTAGAGTGAAGCAAATATATATATATTAATAGGCCCGGCATGGCTAGGTGGTTAATGCACTCGACTCGCAATCTGAGGGTCGCGGGTTCGAATCCCTGTCACACCAAACATGCTCGCCCTTTCGGCCGTGGGGGCGTTATAATGTGACGGTCAATCCCACTATTCGTTGGTAAAAGAGTAGCCCAATAGTTGGCGGTGGGTGGTGATGACTAGCTGCCTTCCCTCTAGTCTTACACTGCTATATTAGGGACGGCTAGCGCAGATAGCCCTCGTGTAGCTTTGCGCGAAATTCAAAACAAATAATTAATAACAGATCTTCATCCGATTGTTGTTAGACGATCTGTAAAAATCTATATTTAGCGCTAGGCTGTAAGCGGTCTCACACTGAGAAACCAAACAGAAAAACGTCGAATTATACGGATGGTACATCTTAATCCTAAAATTATTCTTATTGTTGGAGTCAACTTGTTACTGCTTCTTATGGTATAGTGAAATACCTGATTTTATAGAAGTCAATTAGAATTAAACGCTAACTTATAATTTCTCTCTATTTTAAAATAAACTCACATTTGAAGTTCAACGGGCTTCGAAGTCGGTAAGCAGACAAAACATCGTAGGTCAGAGATAAATGGGGCAACATACTTGGTTGTGACTTGTACAAAGTGAAAAGGAGTTATGTAGGTGCAGAGGTTGTTGTCTCTCTGAAAGGGCCGTGGTCTGTCAAGGTGGGTGTGCTGCTGCAACAGAGAAGACAGTATACTGTCGAGGTTAAGACTTACGCCTACAAACATGTCAGAAACTCCATCTATGAAATAGCTGTGCAATTTTAAGTTATTTCTCAGCACGTGTGTGTGTGTTTCAATGATATCAGTTTAACTTCAACAACTAAGTTAAAGATGAAGAGTGCCACAAGTAAAACTAGGACATAAGTTATAGAGAAGTAAGGGTAAAAATGTATCCTCGTAAAAGAGGTATTTGCAGACGTAGGACTCTCGCACGCGGCTGGAATATATCACATGTCTGACTTAACTTCTATTTGTAAGTCTAACATATGGAAATGATTACAAATCAAAATTATGTTACGATGTGCGTGCTTCAGCTATAATAACGTCCCTGTTTGTAGCTAGTCGTGAGAAGGTAGGGTGGTTGTTTCCAAGGAAACTGAAAAAACATATATTAATTAAGAAAGAAAGGTACTATCAAACTCGTAGAAGAAGAAGAAAATTGAAAAAACAACAACAACAAACGTATATTAATTACGGAAGAAAGGTACTATCAAACTCGTAGAAGTTATGGTGGTTGTTTTTCAAGAAAATTGAAAAACAAAACAACAAACGTATATTAATTACGGAAGAAAGGTACTATCAAACTCATAGAAGGTAGGGTGGTTATTTCCAAGAAAAGTGAAAAAAAGACGTATATTAATTAAGGAAGAGAGGTACTATCAAACTCGTAGAAGTTATGCGTGGTTGTTTTCAATGAAACTGAAAAAAACAACAACAAACGTATATTAATTACGGAAGAAAGGTACTATCAAACTCATAGAAGGTAGGGTGGTTATTTCCAAGAAAAGTGAAAAAAAAACGTATATTAATTAAGGAAGAGAGGTACTATCAAGTTTGATTGTTTTTGAATTTCGCGCAAAGCTACACGAGGGCTATCTGCGCTAGCCGTTCCTAATTTAACAGTTTAAGACTAGAGGGAAGGCAGCTAGTCATCACTACCCACTGACAACTCTTGGGCTACTCTTTTATCAACGAATAGTGGGATTGAC
>NW_013666013.1:344471-349559 GCF_000517525.1 Limulus polyphemus | reverse complement strand
CGAATATTTGCCATACAGCACATGATCACAGGTATATTGGTGAACTTGGCACGTGTCGAATATTTGCCATACAGCACATGATCACAGGTATATTGGTGAACTTGGCACGTGTCGA
This sequence comes from Limulus polyphemus, assembly GCF_000517525.1. NCBI lineage: Eukaryota > Metazoa > Arthropoda > Merostomata > Xiphosura > Limulidae > Limulus > Limulus polyphemus. The sequence goes on along the minus strand of NW_013666013.1, from coordinate 349,444 downwards.
ATATTTGCCATACAGCACATGATCACAGGTATATTGGTGAACTTGGCACGTGTCGAATATGTGCCATACAGCACATGATCACAGGTATATTTGCAAAATAACGTACAATATATGAGGATATGTTTATTTTGACAAGTTTAAAATTAATCTAAAATGTTACAGCAGTTACGTTGAAAATAATTTACAAAAATTTGAAAATGAATTTCGTGGTATTTAAAACGTTATCTTTAAGACAAGAAATGAGAATGCTTATATTAAAAGAAAAAATTTAACTGAAATACAAACTGATTAAGGGCTAAGTAATCATAACATGCTTTAATTTTTATACCGAGATAAATGTAAGTTAGTGCGGCAGATAAAGGAAGTTGATCAACTGAACAGAAAACCATCGACATTTGTCAGAAACATTAACTTCACAAAAACATGACAAATATTTACGCCCACGTCAAATAACGAACTAAAGTACCATATGCTATTGTATTTTTCAGTTCAATAGAATAGATGGGTACTACTTGTACATTTACGATACACACACAAAGTACGTAGAACCACAAAAGTCGTCATCCGGTGGGTTAGTGGCAAGTTCACGAACTTACAATGCTAAAATTCGGGGTTCGATTCTCCGCGGTGGACACAGCAGATAACACATTGTGGCTTTGTCCTGAAACAAAACACACACACACACCATAAAAGTTGCTAAAATAAATAACACCGTCTACTGTATCTCCAACATAACTTTCCTAAAAATATAAAAAAAAGAACTTTCCATTGCTAAATCTTTCCACAAGCTGAATAATTTCATCAATGGATCTACAAGACGTTGAAACTGGATTTCTATCTAAAGCACACAGAGAAATGAGCGAATCTTACTGGAATATTTCTTTGAATATCACTTATCCATATTGCATACTCTTTGATAATACTGCTTATCCCTGTTGCATACATTTTGGTAATACAGCTTAACCCTGTTTCATACATTTTGATAATACTGCTTATTCCTGTTTCACACATTTAGATAATACTGCTTATCCTTGCTGCATTCATTTTGGTAATACAGCTTAACCCTATTTCACACATTTTGATAATACTGATTATTCATGTTGCATTCATTTTGATAATACAGCTTAACCTGTTTTCATTCACTTTTATAATTCTGCTTAACCCTGTTTCATACATTTTTATAAATTCACTTACCTCTGTTTCATTAATTTTTATAATTCTGCTTAACCCTGTTTCATACATTTTGATTATGACACCTTTGATACTTGGTTGTGAATATCTTTACTATTGGTCATTGATAAATTTGTATTTCACAGATAGCTACCAGCTATAGCTACCTAATTTTTAATTCGAAGCTATTTATTTCTAAATTTTGTGCAGTTAGTTGTGGTTATAAGGCACCTTTTGCAGGTTTTCTTTTCTAAATCATTAGTAGTTTTCTGTTTTTCTTTTAAATGTTCCCCAATTTTTCCTATTTTCTTTTTGGATATCAATTTCTAACTCGTAAATTTTCTCTCTAATTCTGTTCCATCCTTTCACCTGTCCCCGGTGGGAGAGCGATAGTTTTACGGACTTAGAACGTTAAAATTCGGGGTTCGATTCCCCGCGGTGGACACAGCCGATAAACCAATGTGGACTTTGCTCAAAGAGAACGAACAAACACATCTTTAAACCAAAATTTTCTGCCATGCCTGTTACATCGTATGCCACCTTCCATCACTACATAGCATGCATAATTTTGTTTGTCTGGGCGATTCACAATAGTAACATCATGACGTTACTGAAAATCTGAAAAACGTTTTTTTCTTCTGTTGTATCTTCTCCAAAACTATTAGATGTTTATAGAATTTCCTTGTATTGCTAATGTGTTCAAAATATTGTAATTATTAAAACTAATTTGGCCATCAACACAGTTAAAAAATTAAAGGGACTTAAGTAACAGCAATGTTACATCCGCTAGGAGGCAGCACTGCTTCCATGTTGAAATAATTTTAAATATAGTATATATATATGCTTCGCTTTCTGAGACGTTTGTGAACTCAATTCAACATCATGATATACTCGAGTTCAAGTGTTAAGTCAGTTTATGTAAGTTACTGAATGACACGGAAATCACAAGTTTAAAAGAATCCAATCTAAATAGATGTTGGATGAAAACATAATTACAGATTTGATTTAAGTAAGAATAAAAGCATTATATATTACGCATTCAGACGTATTCCTGGTATCAATTCAATTACGATAGAATATGAATATCAAGCCTCCTTTGACGTTTGGAACAAGTAAATCTAATTACCGAACAAAAGGAGTCAACACATATGATTTGATATATCCTTCACTGGTTCACAGAATATTGCTAAAAATTTGGTTTCGATACCCACAGTAAGCAAAGAAAAGATAGCCCACTTTGAAGCTTTGTGCTTAACAAAAAGAAAAAAAATAAGAAAAATGATTTGGTATTTCCAATATGAACCGCGCGTTATGCGATTATGGGCTAAATGGCCAGGTTAGAGACCCCAAGATTTAGGCTTACTTGTATGTCATTTTGAACTGCTTACAGGAGGAGAGCAACCAGTCAGCAGCACTCGCGGCTTATGTGGTACATCGTGGACTCGAACTTTGAACCTTGAGGTCCGCAGCACGACACGTTAACAGGTTAAGTCCAGCAAGCACACTTGGCTCTGAGCTAAAGTTTAAATGCGTGATTGTGTTTTTACATATCGATCACTGGGTATCTTTAGTAATATAAAAATAATTAATTAACAAGATGGTAAATGATACATCGTTTATAGTTGTTTATGGATTAATTTAAACTGCTCTGAGCCCTATAGTCTACGTAATTAATTATGGTTATTCTCGATTGAAAATACGTGAGTCTTAATGTACATGCGATTAATTCAGTAACTGAGCCTTGCATGGCCTGGTGATTAGAGCGTTCGGCTCGCAAGCTACTGGTCATGGGATTGAAACCAGTCACGAGAAATAAACAAACAAATTTAATAAATTTTCAAGAAACATATGAATGCAATACATAAGAATCAAGTTAAACAACTATGTTTAGGGCTATAAAATACGAAATAATATAATTATTAACCATTGAAACGGGGTGTGTTACGAGAATGAAAAGTAAGGTGAAAACCAGTAAAAGCACCCCCAGTGGCACAGTGGACTTCTACGGTGGTGGGCAGAGCACAGATAGCCCATTGTGTAGCTTTGTGCTTAACTACAAACAAATAAATAAATAAAAGAGAATCACAGTATAAGTGAAGTAAGCATCAGAGTTGTATTCAAATTCAACATTTTTGTATACAACTGAATTTTTTGTCTTACTTAACATAATAAATGTATTTAATTAAATATTAAATGAGACGTAATCAAAGCGCATATACAAGATACAATATTTAATGTGTGTACACAATAATGTATCAGTAATGTTATTAAAGGTAACTAACTATTACTGTGCTTGTGGTACGTACGACGTGACACGTTTTTTAGACATCGCTCATACGTTCATTGTGTTTACACAAAGAGTAGTGTATCTTAATATTCCGAGCAGGAAATAACCAACGAAGGCTTCTGTACTTTGTGGGTTTATATATCTTTTTTAAGAAAATTGTAAAAAAAAAAGGAAAACAAATTCTTTTGTTATAGAAAGTTGTTTTGAAATATTACTTTTTAATTAATTGTAAGTATCTGATCATCATACAGATGAAAGTAAGATTTTGAAATACAACCAAGTTTACAACCACTACGGAAGTGTACTTACAATTATATAGGAGTTGTAAGATTTTATGGATCAGGTGTTTTCTGGTTATTATCTACAAGGCAGATTTGTTTGAAAGGGTTAGAGGCTGTAACATTTCAATTTAACCCTTTTTGTGCACATTTAACCCTTCACATTTATATATATATATATATATATCGATTTTCTTACTTGCTTTAAAGCCCCCCCCCCCCCACGTGGCACAGCGGTATGTCTGCGGACTTACAACGCTAGAATCCGGGTTTCGATACCCGTGGTGGGCAGAGCACAGATAGCCCATTGTGTAGCTTTGTTTTTCTTTCTAAATATATATCGAACCAGTGCAAAATTATCTCTTTAAGCAAGTTTGTTTGTTTGTTTGGAATTAAGAACCGACCACGTCAGATTACAGCCAAAAAACGTACTCCAATGATGAGGAGGTTGTAGCCAATCAGATATCAGTTCATTCATCGTTCCGTCATCTTTATCATTCCACGTTGAAATGAGGGTATGGTTTACGAATGGAATTGCCCTATGAACATCAGACGTCTGGAAGTGTTGTCCACGCAGGCCGTCTGTGGAAGGATTTGCTTTGTTCTGACTCAAATCTGCACAATGTGTTATCGTACTGTCAACCACGAGTACTTCCTTGAGAGGAAGAAAAAATATATAGAAATATTGGGGTTGTGGCATTTCTCTGTACACGAATTTCTCATAGAGTACTCAGTTAGGGCCCGCTAACTGGAGGTCCAAAGGAGATCCAGTTATAAGGTGTGTGTTTGTATATCACTCCGAACCCCTGGCCTGGCATGCCTGGTGGTTAAGGCGTTTGATTCACAAGCTGCAGGTCGCGGGTTCGAATCCCATCACCGAAAATGTTTACCCTAATTCGCTTCCCAGTGATTCAGCAGTAAATCTGTAGGCTTACGAGGCCAAAACTAGGGTTTAGATACTCGTGGTGAGTAGAACTCAGATAGCCGTGGTAAAGAAAGATTTGAAACACGGAAGATTCACCTCAACTACCTTTATTAGCACACAACTAAATCACGAACGTAATATACCAAAATGGTTGGACGAGAGAGAGAAGGGTTTTTGCTGTGGTTTGTTTTGAATTTCGCGCAAAGCTACACGAGGGCTATCTGCGCTAGCCGTCCCTAATTTAGCAGTGAAAACTAGAGGAAAGGTAGCTAGTCATCATCACCCACCGCCAACTCTTGGGCTACGCTTTTAC
>NW_013666013.1:341864-344461 GCF_000517525.1 Limulus polyphemus | reverse complement strand
AGTGAAAACTAGTGGAAAGGTAGCTAGTCATCATCACCCACCGCCAACTCTTGGGCTACGCTTTTTACCAATGAATAGTGGGATTGGCAGTCAGATTATAACGCCCCACGGCTGAAAGAGCGAGCATGTTTGGCGTAACGGGGATTCTAACCTGCGACCCACAGATTACGAGTCGAGAAAAGAACTAAAATTCTATTGAACTGTTTCTCAACAGTCAAGTGTGTGTGTGTGTTCTCCCCCTGAAAGATAAAAGAAAACTATAAAATCTGAAGCGAAAACAAACTCAAAGTTAAAATATAGAACAAAATAAAAGTTCACACGTATCAAAGTTAAAATATAGAACAAAATAAAAGTTTACACCGTAATCAAAGTTAAAATATAGAACAAAATAAAAGTTCACACCGTAATCAAAGTTAAAATATAGAACAAAATAAAAGTTCACACCGTGAGTTACAGCACGATCTAAAATAAAAACAAAGTTAAAGTATTAGTTTAATCTACGCTGATTTTTATCAAAAAGTTATCGCTATGCTTGAGACAAAAAGATTTAGCTAAACTTTAGTCGAGAAGTTCTTAAAACTCAGTAAAAATCTCTAAGTCTGCTAAAAGTTACCTGGGAGAACCTGGCCTTTAATACTAAATATACAATAGCATCCCATAAAACCAGGTTGCACACGTCACTTCACAACCACGTTACTCAACCATTACGACTCAAGTGCAAGAGTGGGAGAACCCTGAACCTTTATTCGCTTCGCCGACAGAAAATACAGCCTTACACTTTGGGACATCACAAGCTATACTTTCTACAACATATAAGAAAAGGCGGTTAATTCTGAGGCAGAGCTAGAATCAGGAAAAGTTATATGTGTTTACTTGAGCGACTTTGTAATAACTGAATAGCCATGAATTTCATTCTACCATAAATAATTTATATGTTGTTATTCAGATACATGCAGGTATTTTACATCTAGTTATGACATTCTCGTTAACAGATGTCGAAAGGTCATAAACATATTAATTTTTTAGATTAGGTAAAGATTGCGTACAGGAACCGTTAAAAGTTAAATCACATCGCTCACGTGGCTGAGTCCACATGATATGGGCGGGCCAGCTCATCTCAAGGGGTGGCACAGATATTGTACAAACTGGTATGAGATGGAGGTTTTCTTCCAAATAAATGTTGCTTGGAATAATCGGTGATGTATGCAGCATTGGATTCAACTATATTGCACTTTAATTCTTTGTTGGAGTTAGGCTGTGTAAATCAGAATTCTCTTTTTTTACTTGTCCTGTGCGGATGTACAAACAACCACAGCATTCACTTGAAGTCAGAACAGGAAAGCAAGATGCTGATCAGTTTGTAAATTAAAGGTATTCACATTTCTCACTGTGAATAATGATGTTGTTTTATTTGCTCACTTGTGTTTCTTTCTTTCGCAGTCAGAGCCCAAAATTTTTCTCCGCATAGTATTTCCGGAACCTGTGTTTTTACTGATATTTCCAAACTTGTTTGTTTGTTGGATTTTGCACAAAGATATTCCTAATTTTGAAGTAATGGACTAGATGGAATGTAGATAGTCACTAATCTCCACCGTCTACTCTTGTCAGACCGAAGAGTGGGATTTGAACGTCACATTTATGACGCACCAAAGGCACAAATGCGGAGTATGATTTGCTGGTGGCTTTATCTGGACGCTAACCACGAAAATGCAGCTCCAAAGTCCGGCACCCTAAGCTCTTGGCCACGCTCGGTCCACTTTCAAACAAATGTTCGATGGGGCGTTGCGTTATCCAGTTGCAGGAGAACACCTTAAATGTTGATGCCGAAAGGTATTGGTTGATGATGACACTGTATGGCAGAGTCAAAATGTGTCCCACTTTAGTTAAGATTGTGATTATAATACGTTGTTGAAAATCAGTGGTACTTGCCCTTACCATTTTATAATTGTGTTGCACGCCATCTATCGTTTATACTCCACAGGTGAAAGTAAGGGTACTTAGAAGGAATGAACATGACTATAGCACATATAAAAATACACCTTAAAAAAGAAGTGAATACGTAGCTCAAAACAGTTTTGCAAAAAACAAAAAATGCTTGTTTGCTGTTAAGCACAAAGCTACACAATGGGCTATCTGTGCTGTGCCACCACGGGTATCGAAACCCAGTTTTTGGTGTTATATGTGTACAGACTTATCACTGTGCCAGTGGGGAGGAGGGGGGGGGGGAGAAGCGTGTTCTACAATTTCCAGAACTAGCTTAATATTTGACATCATTCGATAGTTTGAAAAATATATAGTACATTTTGGCAGCCCCCAGTGGTAGAGCGGTAGGTCTGCGGACTTACAACGCTAGAAGCCGGGTTTCGATACCCGTGGGGGCAGAGCACAGATAGCCCATTGTGTAGGTTTGTGCTTAATTACAAACAAACAAACAAACATTTTGGCAAGTAAAAACAAATATCAATATCAAAATACTATTTTAGGGAATAATGGAACATATATATGACAGACACAGACATATAAATATATATATATATACCCACCCACCAACCCCATACACACACACACAGATATATATATATACCCCCACACATATG
>NW_013666013.1:338223-341303 GCF_000517525.1 Limulus polyphemus | reverse complement strand
CAGTGATGTTCACATGTACAGGTTATACTATAATGTCAGTGATGTTCACGTGTACAGGTTATACTATAATGTCAGTGATGTTCACGTGTACAGGTTATACTATAATGTCAGTGATATTCACGTGTACAGATTATACTATAATGTCAGTGATGTTCAAGTGTATAGGTTATACTATAATGTCAGTGATATTCACGTGTACAGGTTATACTATAATGTCAGTGATGTTCACATGTACAGGTTATACTATAATGTCAGTGATGTTCACGTGTACAGGTTATACTATAATGTCAGTGATGTTCAAGTGTACAGGTTATACTATAACGCCAGTGATGTTCACGTGTACAGGTTATAGTATAATGCCAGTGATGTTCACCTGTACAGGTTATACTATAATGTCAGTGATGTTCAAGTGTACAGGTTATACTATAATGTCAGTGATATTCACGTGTACAGGTTATACTATAATGTCAGTGATGTTCACGTGTACAGGTTATACTATAATGTCAGTGATCGAATCTGGCTCGCCAGCTCCAAAATCCATGTCTCTACCGCCCCCTCCCCTGTTTGTAAAGTATATTACGGTATTATTTGTTTCAGCTTTACACAGTATATGAGGTTAGAAGCTATGGTTAAGTTATGTAAAGCCCAATATTAACTATTCTAAAATGACGGGAGTGCTGAAGCACAGATGAGAAGGTACTACTCTACTGTTTAAATAACTAGAAAAATGATATAAAGTGACGAAAGTACCAGTTCCACCTGATATAGAAATTTAAACAGTTCAATTACGTAATATACTTAATATAATTTTTTTTTTCAGTGACCAGTTTTATACTAAAATATTTTACTACGTCACGCATCTATTCTTTTGATAAATATCTGAAAAAGCTGTTTTTGAGATACTTCAACAACTTCAAATATATTTGGTACACACGGTAATAAATAAATATTCGAGGACAAACTTTCCTGAACTGTCAGCGGTTAGGGATAGTAATATCTGGGTGTTTGTTGTGCTTTGGACAAAACCACACTTCATGATACATATATATATATATATATAAACAATTCCACACTTCATGATCTATATACGTAAACAATTCCACACTTCACGATCTATATAAACAACTTCACACTTCATGATCTATATACGTAAACAATTCCACACTTCATGTTCTATATATAAACAATTCCACACTTCATGTTCTTTATATATAAACAATTCCACACTTCATGTTCTATATATAAACAATTCCACACTTCATGATCTATATAAATAAACAATTCCACACTTCATGATCTATATAAATAAACAATTCCACACTTCATGATCTATATGAATAAACAATTCCACACTTCATGATCTATATACATAAACAATTCCACACTTCATGATCTATATAAACAACTTCACACTTCATGATCTATATACGTAAACAATTCCACACTTCATGTTCTATATATAAACAATTCCACACTTCATGTTCTATATAAACAATTCCACACTTCATATTCTTTATATATAAACAATTCTACACTTCATGATCTATATAAATAAACAGTTCTACACTTCATGATCTATATAAATAAACAATTCCACAATTCATGATCTATATATATAAACAATTCCACACTTCATGTTCTTTATATATATAAACAATTCCACACTTCAAGATCTATATAAATAAACAATTCCGCACTTCAAGATCTATATACATTAAAACCCCCACAGTTCAAGATCCATATACCTAAGCAATTTCACATTTCAAGACTTATATACATTTCGTAACATAATTCTTGAGAAAAGTGACATAGTTGTTCAATGACATCTCGATATGCATTTTTCTACAACCACTGCAATATATTTAATATACAAACGTAACATATTATATATTGGGCCTTATTTGTCTGTAACAGATCTAAAAAAAAAATCATCATGGGTTTGGTTATCACGCCGAAAACAAATCACATGGATATGTTAGGCACAGTCATGAATACGTTGTGTACAGATAACTCGGATAAGAACGATTTTGGCGATTTCTGTCATGATAAATTCTGCATTACGAGGCCTGCTTATAGAATCTGATAACCCCCTTCGTTAAAATAATTACTGTTGGGTTACAAGTTTTTCAACTGCCTTCTAAGTAAATTGATAAGGTTTCAAATCGCTTATGTAGACATTATAGTATAACCTGTACACGTGAACATCACAGACATTATAGTATAACCTGTACACGTGAACATCACAGACATTATAGTATAACCTGTACACGTGAACATCACAGACATTATAGTATAACCTGTACACGTGAACATCACTGGCATTATAATATAACCTGTACAGGTGAACATCACTGGCATTATAGAATAACCTGTACACGTGAACATCACTGGCATTATAGTATAACCTGTACACGTGAACAATCCGTGCGATATCGCTAATTATTTTCTGGACTTTAAGTTTTGGGTGCGTTGTAAGAGTGGAAGACGATCACTTAACTGGTACGACCGACTGCCTTCCCTCTGGTCAGTAATTCAAAATTAGGGTTAGCGGCAGATAGCCTTAGTACCTTTGCCATAAATACAAAATACAAATATTTTACAGACAGACACAGGATTTACAGCGTTGATAATAATTTGACTGATTTCTTATAAGAACGAACACATATACATTATATGTGTTGTGTGAGTTCCTGTGGCGGCTCTCAGAAATGAGTGACTCAGACTTCTTCCCCGTAATAGGTCAATTCAACTAGGCCACTTTTCTTACACTTCGTACGGTTCTCCGTATTGATGATGTAAGTTTTCTAGTGATGGGTACATAAAAAATGAAGTCAGGTCTCCTATCTTCCGTTTAAACCACGCTCTATATGGCAAGTTGTCGTAGTCGAGCGCCAGTTTTTCATAACGTAATGTGGTGTGTGGTTCAACCACCAGAGCTGTGAATATACTTTTTACTTTATTAGCTACCAACATAAGATCAACTGTACTGATCATTAACGATCGTTGTAAATGTGTTTATATGTTTATATCTGTGTGTGTGTGGGAGGGGATATATATATATATATATATATATATATATA
>NW_013666013.1:331600-337229 GCF_000517525.1 Limulus polyphemus | reverse complement strand
TGGGATTTATTATTGTTACACATACAGGCAAATATGTACGTAGTGCTCTTGTTATATACTGAAAAACAATTATATAGGGCTTTAGACACTTACATACGACTATACACATACAGGGGACTATACGGTGCTTTTGTTACACACATAGGTGACTATAGGGTGCTTTTGTTACACACACATGTGACTATAGGGTGCTTTTGTTATACACATAAGTGACTATAGGGTACTCTTGTTATATACACAGGTGACTATAGGGTACTATTGTTACACACACAATCGACTATAGGGTGCTTTTGTTACACAAAATTAAGACTAACCTAAATCTTTTATGCTGGCTTATGGAGATACTGTTGGGATTACGACCGAAAATACAATATCAGCGAGGGAACGCAGCCGATAAATCAATACGTTTTAGTCATTATAAGATTTTGTTTTATGACATTACGTACTCCCAGTGTGATTGGACTATACATATCAGCCACATTATTTCTCAAGTTATTTTTTTTTATCCGATAGATGTGCACAGTGTCTTGCTGTGATCAGTATTTACTAATAATTAAAGGTATATTAATATTCTTTATAACGTAATCGCTCACATATTTCAGGGATTATAAACGCAAGCTCTCATATTCAAGTGCGTATATGTTAACATATATAAACCTTGTATAAGAGTGCAAAAGATATTATGTATAACTTACTGATTTACGAAACATATGTCACTGTCACCGAGAACTAAGCTTATTTACATGTGGGGAAACGTTTCTATTATCTAAAATATTTCTTAGTTCAAAATTATAACGTGACACTCCTATAATTATCAGACAGCGTATTTTATTCATCATTATGCGTGTTTGAAGAAAACTATGTATTTAGTGGAAAACAAAAGTTTTGTGTGCCTAGAATTATCGTGAACATTTGTACAAAATAAACAGAATACGAATGTTTATATACGCTTTCGAAAATATTTTGATGAATGTTCATCTGCAACGAATTTCTATTTCTTTTTCTTTTTTGTTTGGGTTTCTTTGTTTGCTGTTAAGCGCTGAGCTACACAATGAGATATCTGTTCTTTCTCTACATTGGATATCGAAACCCGAATTTTAGCGTTACGAGCCCACAGGCTTACGGCTGAGCCACTGGGGGCACTTTATTTTGGATCCTACGTGATTTATTGGTGTAATAAGAAATGTAACACTTCTGAACATTCTAAGATAATTTTGTTTGGTTCATATCGCGCGGAAAGATGGCCGGGTATGGCCAGGTGGTTAGGGCGCTTGACTCGCGGGTTCGAATCCCTGTTCACCAAACATGCTCGCTCTTTCAGCCGTGGGGGCGTTATAAAGTCACGGTCAATTCCACTATTCATTGGTAAAAGAGTAGCCCAAGGGTAGGCGGTGGATAGTGATGACTAGCTGCCTTCCCTCTAGTTTAGCAGTGAATGGGCTCCGATTACACACTCAGAGACACTAGAGTGTTCTCCTGTTACACACTCATAGACGACTACAGAATGCTCCTGTTACACACTCAGACGGCTAAAGTGGGCTCCTATTACACACTAAGACGGCTAAAGTGGGCTCCTATTACACAATCAGAGACACTATAGTGTTCTCCTGTTACACACTCATAGACGACTACAGGGTGCCCCTGTTACACACCACTCACAGACGGCTATAGTGTGCTCCTATTACACACTCAGACGGCTAACGTGGGCTCCTATTACACACTCAGAGACACTATAGTGTTCTCATGTTACGCCCTCATAGAGGACTACAGGGTGCCCCTGTTACACACCACTCACATACCGATTATATTGTGCATTATCTTGTAATCAGTCTTACACTGACGTCACATTTGGTGATTAGGATGACCATTGTTATATGCTAGTGGGAAACCTTAACAGTGCTCAGTGTTGCACATACATATATTACACTATCACCTTTGACTACTGTGATTAAAGAGTGTATCAGTATCAATACTGTAGACAAACAGTAACCACAACTATCAACTCACATATGATTCTGCTACCTATTTAAATGAAACTATAAGTATCTCCCCCGACATTATTTGTAATGCACACTAAACAGTTGATAATTACGCGTACTATAATAAACTCCAAGTTGACACTAGCGTCTCCGAACTACTCCCAAGTAGTTCCATGACCATTAACGTTTGTTAAATTTATTTATAGATGAAGAATGGGGAAAAATTTTATCATCATTTTTGAATTTGTTGCGCTTAATGAAACATAATAGATATATTATCAATCCGAATACCTGTTACTAAACTGATTAATAAAGACAGAGAGCCCACTGGGGGGTATTAAGAAAAAAAAATCTCACTTTCTAAAGTTAGCTTTCTGGAGTACTCTTAAAAACTCCATAGTAAATATTCTGTTTAATATATATTGTTTTTATCCTGTTGGATTAGAAGTAGCTGTCGCCACACAACTGTCTGCAGATGACGAATGGCAACTAGGATATGAAACGATGTTTCTTTTACCACCCATATTTGTTTCTAGTTATAAATTAAATTTCTAGCTTCATTCCGTACATATAATTCCAGGCCTGTACATATGAACTGAGTCTTTTCTTGAAGTGAATTTTATTCCATTATCGGAGTAGAGATGCTACAGTTTTAGGTTATATTTAATTTAGATGTTAAACTTGATATTTAATGTTGCATTTTTTTTTTAAATTTATGAATGTAAACTATTATTTTATCAAGGCAAATATTAAATTTATTAACGTTTAGAAATATTTAGTATTAAAGTACAGTTTACTGCTTACCAGAATTTGCGATTAAGTCAAGGTTGGCATAATAGAAACAGTTTAAAAAATATTTTCAAAAAGAAAAAAATTACTCACTTCAATGCAATATTTATTTATTTATAGCACAATATATATATATATGCACTTTACCAATAACTGGTGGACTAACGGATTAATAGACAGTTTATTGTATACGTTGTCAGTTTATGTTATATTAAATATCAGAAAAAAAGTATACCTTGAAAGATTCTTCGTGGAAGTCATCTTTCACCCCACTACACACACAGTATCGCTTTATGGTAAAACAAACGCTTCTTATCTTCCCGTTTAAGAATAGCGCCGCCTGCAAAGAAACGATTGAAGGAGTTAACAAAGCATAAAGCTCCGGATATAGCCTGGGCTTTACCAGCTGTGCTCTCTTTTACTCCGATTTGGAAGATTCTCTGTGACTTATACTCTCTCATGTACAGTGTATTGTAAAAAACAATACAAAAAAAAAAAAGATGCTTTAATGGACTTACCAGCTTTAACTCATTTTAAGAAACATCCGAGCTTCTATATCGTCTCGCAATGTCCCAATCGCGAGGGTGGTCTCGCGTGCACACGGCATTGATTCCGGATCGGCAAGGAGACCAAAATTCAAGATATCGGGTGGTTGTGATGCGAATCGTTCTTCGGATGAAAGAAAGCGATACCTTCGCCACAAAAGTTGTCTTAATCCACTGGCCTCATGACGTCACTGTCGGACCGCGTGGGAGAATTTTTGAAGCGGGAACAAGCCTGAGCCACGTGAAACTCGTATGAACTTTTTTTTTTTAATACTTCAAAGTAGGTGTTCATTTTACGGAAAAGTTCATCCCATATCACGTTACCGCTTAGCTGTAATATAACCTCAAATATCAACTTATCCTTATGACGTGCTTTTATTTTTAATTTTTCATTTCATTTGTGCACAGCCTAACCTATGGTGAAAAAAATGCGTATCTTATATGGAGCTAATTGAAGCTGTTTTACACATTAATTTTCAATGAAATTTATCAAAGAGAGAAAAACCAGTAGAAGTGGATTATATATGAACTTACACACCACAACGTTATGACATGTGCATATATTTAGATTTATAAATGTTTTGAAAAAAAAAACCCACAGGGTATGGTACGGGTTTTGACGATTTTAAGATCGTGATCTGAATTTGTGAGGAGCTGGTCCTTGACCTTCATTTGCTGTTCAAGAGTTTTTCAGTCTGAAAGGTGGCGCTGCATTCGGTTAGGTCTGATCGCAGAAACAATTGTGGTACAGGTGTGACGTAATCGAACTGTAAGGTCACTACACCACTCCAGATAGTTAAACATTAAGTTGCCACCATGAGTAAAATGAAATCGACTTTTCTCGTTTATCAAGTTCAGATAATATGTTTAGATAAAACTGTTATATGCATCTGTATCAAAAACCTACATATCTCTCACGATTCATCTCTCTTTCAACATGCCGGTTGTTAGACATGTGATTCACGTGCATCTAACTTTGTTTAAAGTGAGGGGGGGTGTGAGCACACGTCCCTTCCGATCCCTCGATTAAGCGCTTATGATGTGTTTGATATCAAGCTCGATCAATCTTTGATTAAAATATGCTTTTTAATTAAGAAGACCTCCATTTTTTTTACGTTCATATAGTTAGGACTAGTTATTACTTCTAACCTACGAGCTTTCGGACTTTATTTAGGTGTTGAGATTATGAATGACCCAACTGAAGTTAGAACGCTCATAGGCTAGAACAATAATTTAGTCCAAATTATGTTACACATGCGGCAGGTAGAGGATTTATTAGCGTTTTTTCTTTGGTCAAGAAGGCTAGGAATAACTTCCAATTAGCGTTTTTTAGTAAAAGATGACAGTAAAACTAGTTGCTTTTAAAGAAGCTCAATGCGTTTCCACGATCTGGTATTGCCAGTTTATTAATATGTACAACTAAATTCGTTTGTGTAAGAATAATGAAAGGTGAATATTATTTTGAACAACTTTCAGTGTATTGTTTCTCAGGCACAGCTCTTACCTTTTATAAGGTTAAGAAACTATACCGATAAGTTTTAGTTTAAATCTGTTCGGAATAGTTTTGTATTGAAGCATACACACGAGATATCCTACATAGTTGTATTTTTGTAAATGCATACGTGTAGAATATGGGTCACATCCTTAAGAAAAATCTTTGTAAACGACAGTTTAGGAGAATGATGATATTTTAAAACAGTTTTTAGTTAAATGTGCATATGTACAAATTGTATGTTTATGTATACGCACTCGCAGATGCCTACATTCAACAATTACTGTAATGTCTTTGTTACACATACAGGCAAATATGTACGTAGTGCTATGACAAAAAGTGCTTCCTTTGATAATCAAATTCCGTAGCAAAAGTTCTGTAAGTCATCGCCAGTGATATTCACGTGTACAGGTTATACTATAATGTCAGGTTATACTATAATGTCAGGTATGTTCACGTGTACAGGTTATACTATAATGTCAGGTTATACTATAATGTCAGTTATGTTCACGTGTACAGGTTATACTATAATGTACAGGTTATACTATAATGTCAGTTATGTTCACGTGTACAGGTTATACTATAATGTCAGGTTATACTTTAATGTCAGTTATGTTCAAGTGTACAGGTTATACTATAATGTCAGGTTATACTATAATGTCAGTGATGTTCACGTGTACAGGTTATACTATAATGTCAGGTTATACTATAATGTCAGTGATGTTCACGTGTATAGGTTATACTATAACGCCAGTGATGTTCACGTGTACAGGTTATACTATAACGCCAGTGATGTTCACGTGTATAGGTTATACTATAACGCC
>NW_013666013.1:324666-330766 GCF_000517525.1 Limulus polyphemus | reverse complement strand
TGCTGTTTATAATGATCTAGTGGAGTTATATAGAACCAATCGCTTGTATGAACTGTACTTTCTTATAGTATACGTAATGCTTAAATAACTTGCTGTTTATAATGATCTAGTGGAGTTATATAGAACCAATCGCTTGTATGAACTGTACTTTCTTATAGTATACGTAATGCTTAAATAACTTGCTGTTTATAATGATCTAGTGGAGTTATATAGAACCAATCGCTTGTAGACCAATGAATTACGTTATCTAGGAATGGTACGTACCAAGTAAAAAGGCATTCACTATAGGGTCATTTCATAAAGTTTTTACTTACCGGAATCACCAACTGACCACTGTTCTTTTGAGCAAAATTGACCAGAATTTTTGCATTTTCCCCACGCACACCAACGTCCGTCTACTAATGTGATATCAAATTAGACACCGTCGAGTATACTTCACCACGAAGGTCTGGCATGGGCTGGTGCTTAGGGCAATCTGCGAGCCGCAGCTTAGAATCCCGTCCCCAAACATGCTTGTCCTTTCAGCTGTGGAAGCTTTATAATGTAATGATCAATCCCACTATTCGTGGGTAAAGAGTAGCCCAGGAGTTGTCGGTGGGTGGTGTTGACTAGCTGCCTTCCCTCTAGTCTATATCTTCAAAATTAGGAACAACTAGCGCAGATAGCCCTCGAGTAGCTTTGCGCGAAATTCAAAACAAACAAACAACAACAAAATACCATGTTATATTCGTTAGTTTAATCCACGCGTTTATGATTATAATGTTGTTGTTTTTATTTTTCATACGAAACTGCGGTTGTTCTTGGGTGAGATGATTTTACGATAAGACGATACTTGTAACACATATCGTATCCAAATAACATAGAGGCTAAGCATTCAGGTAACCATAACAACGATTATAAAAAAAACTTCTTTTATTTCCAGCATTCACATTATTAACTCTCCTAGCATAAGAATTAATCAGCTTGGACTTTATTTCCAAGTTGTATCCGTAGGGGAGGGGCTGCTCTTCTACAGATGTAAGCAAAATCATTGTTTTGCGATATACGAGGTAATTTTTAGTATCTAAACCAAAACCAAATCTTCCCTCTTACGAGCAGTTAGACTAGAATAGGCTGCATGCACGTGATTATATTCGAGACATTCTCGATAAGAAGTAGTGCCCTTAAGTCTGCTTTTAAATCAATCGAAATGTTTTCCTGAATCTGGGGTATATGTTACACACAACTAAATCTATAATACACACATTTATCGACGACTAGGAGTCGTTACATGGTTTTCCTAAGCCTCTTTTATTAACCCTTAACTACAACAGTTAGGGTCTATACGTGCACGTAAGCCCTCCAGTGGCACAGCGGTATGTCTGCGGACTTACGACGCTAGAAACCGGCTTTCGATACCTGTGTTGGGCAGAGCACGGATAGCCCATTGTATAGCTTTGTGCTTAAGTACAAACAAACATGCACGTAAGGTCTTTTTATTTTGTTAAATAAATAACTTTCTTAATTTTAATAATTTCCCTTAAGTAAATGGAAGCTTTTAAATACAATAATATACTCTTTAAACAACTAATTATTTCATAAACAGCTTTTAAGTGACATAAACGAATCGTACGTGTTTGATTATTATAAAAAAAAAGTCATAAAAATTGCACCAAGAGAGAAGAAGCTGTTTGATATCAGATTATAAATGTTGCGATGACCGCGTTGTGTCAACGATTAAAATATGGCCGTTGCAGTAGCTAACGCGTCTTTACCTTTATAAATGGAAGTATTATAAACTCCAATCTATACACAGCTTGCCTCATTTCATTAGTTCAACTCTACCGTTTCGTTATATGACTCTAAGTAAAAGAGAGAAACCTTATATTCAATATAACACTAGATGTACCTCTGCAGGGTCCCCCAAAGTGTTCTGTTTCAAAAGAAAATAAAACCAAAATTAAGAGTAAAAAATGTTTTTATTACTTGCTTTTAAAGTTCATGTGTCATGCTGTGTTGTAGCCAATAAAGTGCATAATTCTTCTCGTGATTCCTGGCATGCGCACGTTTTACTGATGTCTCGACAGTACAAATTGCAACGTTAAGCGTCTCTTATGTGACGTCATTTTAGTGTCTACTGACTGACAGACAACACACTACTGTAAAGTGTTTGCGAATGGTTAAAACAGGTGACCCCTCAAGGCGGTCTTCGGATCCCTTTCGGGAAAATAACTTTGTACTTACGGCTATTCTAAATATCAATCTAGAAAATTTGTTTGCTCACTTTTCATCATTAATAAATAGTTTATTTTATAAGAGAAATAAAATAATTGATCCTTAATTACATATAGAAGTATTGTTACAAGTATTATTACATATACAAGTAATTGTTACATATACAAGTATTGTTACTACAGTATTGTTAGCAAATATTTTATTTACTTCTATACTTAAATAACCAACAAATTCGTTAATAAAAGTTTTTTTTTGTTGACACGTTTACTTATCTATAGCTGTTCCCCGACGGCTCATGATAAACTTAATGGCTAGTAACGCTAACTTTCGGGCTTCAATCCCCGATACGGACATAGATTAGACAGATATTTGATTTTGTGACTTTGGACAAAAACAATCAACCAAACATTTATACTTTCTGTTCCCAGAGTACGAAAGACTTCATAGGATTCCAACAGAAAAAATATGGCACAAAAACAAAGGCCACAGATAGTGTTCGGATATGTATTACTTAGGTTTGATTAAATCAAACAACTGAACTGAAGTAAGAGCTCGAATGCCAAGCAAATCATAAACATTCCAGTACTTACGGTAAGGCTGTGGTGACTGGATATCAATCAGGCAAGAGCCCGTTATTCTGGAACAGAGAACAGAACGATAGATACTAAAATATTAATATACGAACCATACATGTGAAAAGAATGTATTCCACACTCTCAGTCAACCTAGCATAAAATTCAGTAACACCTGGATACCCACTTTTGAAACCATTCGAATTGTTAGAGTGAGTAGCTCATCAAAACTTCCAGCAAGAAGACCCAGATGTAATACTTCTCAAGTGTTTCCTAAAGATGGCAGCAGATTAGCAGACGAAACGTAGGATAAAACTAGTTAGTAATTCGTATCTAGCTGTTGGAAAAAAGTAAATGTTTAAATTTAGGTGATCGTATATGCTACTTACTAACCATGGCAACAGTCGTAAACTTTCCTGTTCGTACATACATATATACACACACACACACACTGATGTTATAAGTGATTATTATGACGTTGAGAAACACATAACACAAAGAAGAAGAAGAATCAAGAAAACACTTAAATATTTTTAATACTGACGAAAAAAAAAGTTCGATTTTTTGCGTGTAATTTCTCATTCTTAGTCTCAGGTCTCCCTCTGCTTATTGAATATAAATTTCAATAAAACAGCAGAAATCTTTTAAAGCTCCGTAACCCTATCGACCGAAACCGTACCTGATGATTTTGTTGATGTTACAGTGATCGAGTTTTTCAACAATTTGTCAGGAACGTTTTAACGCGGTGACGATGAAACAGTAGCTTTTTTTTCCAATTTTTTTCATTTATTTACTTCTCTTCCCCACTACTGATGGCTATAAGCATTTTCTCATCATCACCAAGATTAATACATCGCACTTGAAAGCCCTTTACCTGGAACATGATAACGCCCACAAACTGATATTTTAATAATGACAGCCAACACCAGTGCCGTGACGCAGTAAGCTGTAAACTAGTTTCGTTTTGATTGGTCAACGTCACGTGGCCTTCGAAACCAGAGGCGGTCTCTACATTGTGACTGAAGCGGCCCACTACGAGACCCATCTTTAGTTAACTATGGTTCATAGATTTGGTGCGGATGTATATATAAAAAGCAGTATCCGTGCCAGTGCATTCCTTCTAAACACACTGATCGACAACTCTGACCTCGAGGTCATATGTGACACTTACGCAGCTGCTGAACGTTCACTAAACAATTCCGTCGCTCGTATTCCTTCGACATTCGAGTCGTTCCTCCGGCTCTTGACGGCTTCGGGCCGGTGAAGTCGCCTGGGACTATTATGCTTGCACCACTACTAATTAAGCGTGCAGAGAACTAACTCGGTATCAAAGCTTGGTAATCCTATAACAGAAGTGCGGTAGATATGGCACTGGACACCGATTATCCCCACTCTATGGCTTGCAGTCCTGCGCCGCGAGAGCTGAGGAAGAACGGGGATGAGAACGATCGGCGAAACGAATCTTCCGACAGTCTAAACCGGTTTTCTTTGCCAGGAAACAACCGTCTCTCGATGCCAACAACTGGGACTGCGAGGTCGTTGAAATTTTCTATTGAAAATATATTATCTCCAGATTTTGGAAGAGCAGCCAAGGAACAACGTTACAATTCTACCGGCACCTCTCAATCAGACAAACAGAAAATTTCCTTCGGAAGCGCTCAGGTCAAATCTACCGGGACGCCTGTTCCCACCTCTCCTGCCGCCGAAACCAGATCCGGTAACGCCAGTACCTCGCCTTCGCCTCAGCCGACAGTCTGGCCAGCGTGGGTCTTCTGTACTCGTTACTCGGACAGACCCTCCTCAGGTCAGTTGAAACTATAATTTGTCTGTCGTGTATGTCTGTAAAACGTTGCTGTAAAACACCTCATTATGCACTGTAAACATCACACATTCACTCACTAACAAATTAAACATAGATAGGGATCAATAGAAAAGTGTATCACGTAACTTGCACTAATACAAAACGTGTTACAGCATATTAAACCCAATTGGCAGTCTTCAAAGTTTGCATCTATTTACAATTATTACAGTTTAATTTTTTGTGTACTCTGCTGGCTAAACATTTGGGTTCGATACTCGCGGTGGGCACATCACAGATATCCCATTGTGTAGCTTTGTGCTTATTAACAGTTTGCTTTTGTTTCTAATCGATATGACTTTCCAAGCGTCTAAGAAATGTAACGGCACAAGCATGATAAAAATAGCACTGATACTAATAAGGCACTGTGTCCACTATCCTATGTGCACGTGTGTGTCTACTATTAAGGCACTATATCCATTGTCCTTTGAATACATATAGTTTGATTATTTGTTTAAGAGATGATGCTATTGACATGCTCAAAACGCGGCTTGAGTCACTCAATACAAATAGGACTCATCAGTTTAAATGTACGCCGATAGCAGGGTTGAGTTGACTCAAAATAAGATTTTGTGCACGTGTTTAGTTAGTTAAATGTTAGAAAACTTTCATGTACAAGACCAGCCTCTGTTTGGTGCAGAATTACAGTGATTTTATACAAAGTATTACTGTACCATGATACCATTATCACATATCCACAACGAGTCGGATTTAACTGGTACAAACTTCCTCATATATACGATGTTGTGAAATGTAATTTTATTGATTTATTAAATTAATAAATTTTTATACACACAGTCGATAGGGCAGTGGTATACATATATATATCTCGCATGGTTTAGACATTTAATCTTTTTTTTTTTCTTTTGTTGTTTTTCGCTAAACGATACAAGCAACTTGAAATATGGATTAAACTTTCCAATTTTCTATAGTTATGCCATTTTCAGCATCATATGTGTGTGGTTCATAAACGTTTCTTAGTGCAAATTAAGTATAGCTGTTTGGAATTTTCGTGAGGCCTGGTTTATTAATTACACACAGAAAATCGTGTACAAAAATAAATGTAAGCAAATTTCCTGCTTGCCATTCCTTCGTTACAAATGTTTTATAGATGCATTACTGCCTTATTGTACCCATTTTTAGACCACATGATTTTTAAATACACATGAAGCTTATTTTTGGAGATCCAAAAAAAGAAATACTCTTTTACTTCTCGATTTTCACTGAATATTCAAATTAAAACAAGAATATGTTATTTATCTAATTATACAAAGACTTTACCTATGAAATCAATGACATATGTAGTTGTGTCACAGAAAATGGATTTGATTTGACATCCTATAATAAGATGAATATTAAATATTTTGATGACGAGGCTTAGGTAGTATAGGTAAAGGATTACGTACACTATAAGAAGTACAGTTCAATTAGTGTATATAATCACAGATTTTATGGG
>NW_013666013.1:312928-324619 GCF_000517525.1 Limulus polyphemus | reverse complement strand
ACTCCACTACATCATTATAAACAGCAAGTTATTTAAGCATTACGTATACTATAAAAAAGTACAGTTCATACAAGCGATTGGTTCTATATAACTCCACTAGATCATTATAAACAGCAAGTTATTTAAGCATTACGTATACTATAAGAAAATATGAACTCAGTGGAGTTATATAGAACCAATCGCTTGTAGGATCATTATAAACAGCAAGTTATTTAAGCAATTACGTATACTATAAGAAATAGAGTTCACACAAGCGATTGGTTCTATATAACTCCACTAGATCATTATAAACAGCAAGCTATTTTTGTGTTATTAAGTTATTAGTGCATGGTGGAAATCGGTTCTAATTTGTTTGATGAAATGTTGATTTATCTACCATTCTATAGTGACTCCAGGTGTTCATACTATGTAACTCGTCTTTTCACAGTTTTAGTGTCTATATATATATATATCTACCATGTAAAGAACCAGTTCTTTATTGTTTTCATAGTGTTTTAGTGTCTATGTCACCATGTAAATCAGCTATTGTAATGGTTTTTACATAGTTTCAGTTGAAATCTCTACGGTTTCAGAATGTATTTTCCCGTTTTTTAGTTATATTAAGTCGAAACTTGTATTGTTGTTTTGTTTTACCTTTACGTGTAGTTTTTGACACCGTAAGGATATAACAATTTATTTTCACGCATAGAACGTTTAAATCATGTGTGCATTTTAGTTACACTTTTATACCATACACAAAACTGAAAAAAATGAAATTTTTACATTTCTTATTCCAACAAGACAGCCTGCTTTGAAATCCTGTATTTAACTCCTTTCACAAAAGAAAAACAAACAACAGTAAAAAGCCTCTATGTATTTTACAATAATCTGTATAGAACAACTTCCAAAAACAGATGTGGCCCGTTCTTAGCAAACTCAGTATGTTGTGTCATTTAAAGTGTGTGAAAACGGACAGTGAGACTTTCTATCCCGGGTTACATTAATCTAAGAAAGATGAATATATAACTGATTTACACTAATCTAAGGAAGATAAAGTGTAGCTGAGTTACGCTAATCTATTAAGGAAATTAAAAGGTGGCTGAGTCACACGAATCTAAGAAAAATAAAGTGTAGCTGAGTTACGCTAATCTATTAAGGAAGTTAAAGGGTAGCTGAGTCACACGAATCTAAGGAAGATAAAGTGTAGCTAGTTACGCTAATCTATTAAGGAAGTTAAAGGGTAGCTGAGTCACATTAATCTAAGGAAGATAAAGTGTAGCTGAGTTACGCTAATCTATTAAGGAAGTTAAAGGGTAGCTGAGTCACACGAATCTAAGGAAGATAAAGTGTAGCTAGTTACGCTAATCTATTAAGGAAGTTAAAGGGTAGCTGAGTCACATTAATCTAAGGAAGATAAAGTGTAGCTGAGTTACGCTAATCTATTAAGGAAATTAAAGGGTAGCTGAGTCACACTAATCTAAGGAACATAAAGTGTAGCTGAGTTACGGTCATGTATTAAGTAAATTAAAGGGTAGCTGAGTTACACTAATATAAAGAAGTCAAAGAGTAGCTGAGTTACGCTAATCTATTAAGGAAATTAAAGAGTAGCTGAGTCACACGAATCTAAGGAAGACAAAGTGTAGCTGAGTTACGCTATCCTAAAGAAGACATAGTGTAGTGTTGCGCTAATCTAAGGAAGACATAGTGTAATGTTGCGCTAATCTAAGGAAGACATAGTGTAGTGTTGCGCTAATCTAAGGGAGATATAGGGTGAAACTTTCTCCAATATATGAAGAAATCCGCGAAAGACTGATCACTGATCATTATAAACAATGATTTTCCTTTCTACAGGTTTTCAAGCCTCTCTCTCTCTCTATACATATATCAGGTACTTATGTCAATTATTTTTACCATGTGATAGGATATTAGTTTGTTCATTAATAACAAGTGATTGTTTTAGGGCTTTGTCCACTGCGGAGAATCGAATCTTCTAGATTGTAATGTTATAAGTCCTTAAACTCACCGTTGACACAACGTGGGATGATAATAATAAGTATAAAATATAAGCGAGTTATGGCTGCCATGGTACAAAGTACTAGGTCTAGCTTAAACTGAAGATTTTATATTTTTTTTTTATTAGTAATTTAATTTTATTTGCTTATTTTCTGTCTTTACTTCATTGGTTACGTTAACCACGCGTTCAGTATACATTACAAGGTCCAGCAACGAATTAAACAACTATATATAAAAAAATAAAATCACGTCCAGATGGATTATTTACCCACGTATGAAATAAAAGCAACGGAGCTCGTATTAATGACTTACACATTTCTATTTTTTTTTAACAGTGACTATAAACCATCACAACATTGGTGTCTTCTTACACATGTCTGTATAATGATGTCTTCCACGACGTTTACGTTCTGTGATGCTACAGCATTTTTCTTCAATGGTACATTAAGTCCTTAGAAATTACCTTGACAGACTAAAGAAGGAAGCACGAGTCGGGTGAGAAAGAGTGTGTGTGTGTCAAGTCATTTGCAAACCTTAAATGTTGCATGAAACTAGAAAGTATATGGCATTTATAACTGAAAAACGCCCAGAACTTGCTTTATAAAACGATAGGGATAAGCTAATGTATAAATACGAAAAAAAACCGACAAGATTAACGTATTCACTAATGAACTTGAGATTTGATACCTTCTGTTTGATATATATATATATTTATTTTCTGAGAATGAACAATGTCGACTTTGATTGCTTAGGGCGTGTGAAGTGCGTATCAAAGCTATCGTCGTTAAGTTTGATGTTGAGTGAGAAAAAGTTATTACAGGAAACAGGGTTGAAGGAAAATCATAAAACACGTTGAAATCAACAGAAAGCTCAAATTACGTTTTCATGACAGACGTTATAAAATTTTATAACAAATTATTATTTAAAATATGTACTAAAATCCATATAACTTGTACATAGTTTGTCTATCAGATCTTTAATGTTTGTTTTTCTTTTTTTAAACTTCAGCGACTATGTCTTGTGAATATATTTTGGAATTTCTTTCCGACTGTTGCACTACTCATAACCTATTTCAAATAACTCTAAACAGAGTTCAAAAAAGTATATACTGCAACGTTGGGTTAATTCAGTTGCAAAGTTTGATGATGGCGAGTTAACTCTACTGTAGAATCTGATGATGTTGAGTTAACTCTACTGTAGAATCTGATGATGCTGAGTTAACTCTGCTGTAGAATCTGATGATGGCGAGTTAACTCTACTGTAGAATCTGATGATACTGAGTTAACTCTACTATAGAATCTGATGATGTTGAGTTAACTCAGTTGTAGAATCTGATGATTCTGAGTTAACTCTACTGTAGAATCTGATGATGCTGAGTTAACTCTACTGTAGACTCTGATGATTTTGAGTTAACTCTACTGTAGACTCTGATGATTTTGAGTTAACTCATCTGCAAAATTTAATGAGGCTGAGTTCATCCAGTAATAAGCTGCAATGTATAAAAATTTTAACCTTACTTTTAGCTGTTTTTAAGTCTTTTGATGTATTATCTACGGTATCTCTTATATTTAGTCAGTTTTATTACTTTATCTATTTAATTTTTTCACAGTACACATTAAATTACTGTAAGCAGAAAATTATTACATCGTCCTATTGTTCTTGGTTACGATTTTCAAGAACTATCAGACACCAAATCCCGCATTGTTTTACTCTAAAGGACACCAGTGTAAACTTGCTATTAGTAGGCTTATTGATCTATTACATGTTATAACAAAATGTCTGTTTCCATTCAAGCAACAAATCACATGCTTCTTACTATTCGGTCTATTTCACGCGTGTTGTAATAAGGCCTTAGTAATGCGATCTAGTTTATATATAAATCATATCGTCCCTTTCTCTATAACATAAAGATTTGTATTAAAAAACAGGCAAAGGGTAGTAAGAATAGAGAACTGAAGTCTAGGACAATGTAAGAACTGCAGTCTAGGACACTGTAAGAACTGAAGTCTTGGACAATGTAAGAACTGCAGTCCAGGACACTGTAAGAACTGAAGTCTAGGACAATGTAAGAACTGCAGTCTAGGACACTGTAAGAACTGAAATCTAGGACGATGTAAGAACTGAAGTCCAGGACAATGTAAGAACTGCAGTCTAGGACACTGTAAGAACTGCAGTCTAGGACACTGTAAGAACTGAAGTCTTGGACAATGTAAGAACTGCAGTCTAATACACTGTAAGAACTGAAGTCCAGGACAATGTAAGAACTGCAGTCTAGGACGATGTAAGAACTGAAGTCCAGGACAATGTAAGAACTGCAGTCCAGGACAATGTAAGAACTGCAGTCCAGGACAATGTAAGAACTGCAGTCCAGGACAATGTAAGAACTGGTTATCCTGGCCTTCAGTTCTTACAGTGTTCTAGACTGTGTAAGAACTGCAGTATAGGACACTGTAAGAACTGAAGTCCAGGACAATGTAAGAATTGAATTCCAGGACAATGTAAGAACTAACGTGTACGACAACGTATGCCAGATCTTTGACAACTTACAATCTTACACTTATGTCTATGCAGATACTTAAACAATACTCAAACGTTTTTTGATTGTCAGTGATGAACGACAGTGGTACCCATATCGTATGTGGTTGATGCAACAACTTCATGATTATATCCTATAACCTGTTGAATGCATCAGTAAGCTGAAGACTGATGATGAGTGTGACCTAAGACAGAGCATCACAGACCTAAGGTTAATCAACAATAACCCCGTGTTTAACTTACATGAATATGATGAGCAGTGGTGATAACGTTGAGAAGTTACGAAGTACCCCTAAGATTAATGATCACACAGATGTTCACGTGTAACGCATCAGTAATAGGAAACATGAGCTCAAATTATTTGTTAACTGCCCTTGAGCTCATAATATCCCAAGTGCTAAAACAATTTACATTACAATACAAGTGGCGTAACAGTGTTCATTATTCCTCCATGCCCACAAGTGGCTCTGCTGTAAGTCCGCAGGCTTACGACGCTAAAAATCGGATTTTGATACTCGTGGTGGGCAGAGCACAGATAGCCCATGTTGTAACTTTGTGCTCAACAACAACTTTTTTATACTTTATTTTGTGTGTGTTTTATATATGTTATATGACTGATACACCAATTATTACATCACTGTTATTCCTGGCCATCATTTTTCATCTTCTATGTCAATTCAGTTAAAAGTTCTACTCGATCTATGTATCACTTATATGTTCAGTATTTCACATCTTCATCAAACATTATTCAGCCGCGACTGCCCAAAACGTGAAATCAATAAGTTGTTAAGTTTATATTTATCACAATAATTTAAATAGGTAAGTCTACGGACTTACAACGTTAAAGTCCGGGGATCTATTCCCCGAGGTGGACACAACAGATAGCCCAATGTGGCTTTGCTTTAAAACAAACAAACCTAACATGTTCCAAATTTCGTTTCACGTTCACTGCAATTGACAACTACACCAGTGAAATTTACACTTTGAACATTCTAAAATGTTTATAAATCATACATTTCTTTTTTTCATGGTGTTGATGTTATTGATTCATAACTTTTTAAATCAAAGATCGAAACACACTATAATATGTTCAAAGGTTTGAATCTCGCGCAAAGTAACACGAGGGCTATCTGCGCTAGCCGTCCCTAATTTAGCAGTGAAAGACCAGAAGGAAGGCAGCTAGTCATCACCACCCACCGCCAACTCTTGGGCTACTCTTTTCCAACGAATAGTGGGATTGACCGTCACATTATAACGGCTGAAAGGACAAGCATGTTTGGTGGGACGTGGATTCGAACCCGCGAACCTCATGCCGGGCCACAAAGGAAATATATAAATATGTATCTTCAAGTAATATTGTTTCCAAGTTTAGAATCATATTACATACACGAAAAGCCTAATTCTAAAGATCACTTTGTATATACAATATATATGGTATTCATTTGTATTCGTCAATAGATGGTGAATTAATATGAATTATTTATATACGAAATAAAATATCTAGTTTGGTTTATTGGATGAAAGAATATTTTACTGTGTAATCTACGACAGTTAATTTCACTAAATACGGGTCTTGACTGCGTATTGAGATATTTGACAGAGGATCCCAATCTTTATCTTGTACGTATATTTGGCGCAAAGAATACGGGAAAATTATAAATTGCTCAAAAGATTTCTTTACAAACCTTTTGAGGGTGAATCATAAGGTTTAGTACAAAGTTTATTCAATAATAAGTTCGCAAACAGATAAGATGCTAAAACGTAACATTATCATAATTATTGTTGTTCAGCAAATAATGATGACACTTGTTAATGATGTACATTGATGATTTGTTTTTAACTCAAAGGAATTTTTGACATGAATGAAAATACAACTAATGAATAAAACCCAAATAATGCATTTGGATTTTTGTTACGAGTGGATATAGTTAACGATAAGATCAAATACACGACTTGTAAACATTCGCCTATTGACAAGTTACACAACAAAAACGTGTCTGGTGATGATAGCTAGTCTGCACCTAACAACTTAACTTCTAACGCGTGGTCGTTTCCTGTATATTGTAAAGTGTGGCTTGTATGGGATGTTGTCGTTTTATTTCCCTTGCATACAGCAATGTATTTCTTATCTACGGACTAAAATGACCAAAAAAAAAATTGAAACACGAAGGAGTAGATAAAAAAAGCAAGCGG
The DNA here is from genome assembly GCF_000517525.1 of Limulus polyphemus. Classification (NCBI taxonomy): domain Eukaryota; kingdom Metazoa; phylum Arthropoda; class Merostomata; order Xiphosura; family Limulidae; genus Limulus; species Limulus polyphemus. Next base: position 317,899 of record NW_013666013.1, on the reverse strand, counting down.
AAATTTGCTTCTACTTCCGGTTAGAAAAATAAAGTTTGAAAATCAAGAGATTACATCTACATGAATGAGAGATACATCGCTTATCCCAAGGTTTTTGTGTAGTAGACATGAATGTCTTCGAGGTGTATTTGTTCACATATTTTATACAACGATCAATACTTCCCAGTACCCTCCGAGCATGTTATAAGACTAGTAAGATATAAACACATGTAAAAATAACAACAACACTAAGAAACTCATAACACACACGAGAAATGTGTATTGTTTCATGTTAATTAATTCTCGAAGCATCATCTGGTCTAATGTTTTATTAAAACTCATAACACACACGAGAAATGTGTATTGTTTCATGTTAATTAATTCTCGAAGCATCATCTGGTGTCTAATGTTTTATTAAAACTCATAACACACACGAGAAATGTGTATTATTTCATGTTAATTAATTCTCGAAGCATCATCTGGTCTAATGTTTTATTATCAGCAGTTTTAATGTCACGAAAAAAAAATGTTTGCTTTTATTTGTTCAATCGTGAATGTAAACATTTTTCTCTGTCAGATATTAGCAATCATTATCAGAAAAAAATAAATAAAAACATACAAATAGGATAACATATGCGATATACAGGTACGTACGTACGTACTTTTATCTTTATCAGGTACACACACGTGCGCGTGCGCATATTTAGGTATTAGCGACGTAAACCATTACTTGTAATCATATGGGCGACAAGCCTACGACGATATTCTAATAATAACGTTATCTATAGAGGTTGGTTGAACGACCGATAGGAGAGAAGTAAACATTACCAGTATAAATACAACACGGCCTGAATCATCTCCTACTCTCCTGCAGGAGTCGTAAATAAAACATTTTAGATTACACACGGAATTATGGTAAGAAATTTTAAACATTGTAATTAAAACTAAAATGAGATATTCGTTAACGAAGACATATTCTGTAGGACTAATTAACAAATTAAGTATTGAGAATAACTTGTTGTTACAATGTAATTAGTTAAAACTAAGGATCATAACATTACTAAGAACATAAACTTACTAGAATTAAATTGTACTATTGGATTTTTTGTTTTTGAGGGAAGGCAGCTTGTCATCACCACCCACCGCCAACTCTCGGGCTACTCTTTTACTAACGAATAGTGGGATTGACCGTCACATTATAACGCCCCCACGGCTGAAAGGGCGAGCATATTGCGAGTCGAGTGCCTTAACCACCTGGCCATGCCGGGCCTAAACTAGTTAAAGAATTCGAAACTTACTAGAATTAAATTGTACTATTGGATGTATTAACTAATAGTAGAGTTTTCAGCCTAAATTAGTATCATTAGTGTATTCTGCAGATATGAGAATATTTTGTTATATCTATATAGACATATAAGAAGCATTGCCACAAACACATGTCTCACTCAGGCAAGAACCCGGTACGCATAATTTATCGGTATTACATAAAACATGCAATCTGCGGGTCGCGGGTTCGAATCCCCGTCTCACCAAACATGCTCGCCCTTTCAGCTGTGGGGACGTTATAATGTGACGGTCAATCCCACTATCCGTTGGTAAAAGAGTAGCCCAAGAATTGGCGGTGAGTGGTGATGACTAGCTGCCTTCCGTCTAGTCTTATACTGCTAAATTAGGGACGGCTAGCTCAGATTGCCCTCGGGTAGCTTTGCGCGAATTTCAAAAACAAGCAAACAAACATAGAACATTTAACATGTAGACTGTTTAATCTTAACTTCTATATGATTTTTATCACACGTATTAGGCTTAATAGATGCTCTTTAATTCTACCATTATGGGTGTTGTTTGATTCAATGGGTCCGAAAATAAAGGTTTCCATGTGTATATATCACGTATATACATGATAGGGCAATTATTATTATCATATTTGAGTCGGTTTTTCCGTAAGCAATTGCCTTGGTTGCCTCAGTGTACACTACGCCCTGTGTTTATTATCTAAACACTGTGTTTCTATTCTATCCTTCAATAATTCGACAGAACTACCTACATCGCAAGGTTGGAATACTGATTTACTCCACGTTAGACAGCGCGCACAACAGAGCCAGATAGAAACTAATGTGAGTTAACTTTTTTTTTTGTTTAGAACTTTCGTTCAAAGTTACACGGGGCTATCTGAACATAGCAGTTGCTACAAGTTAGAACTGACAGATTAGACGGAAGACAACTAATCAACAGCACCCCACCCGGACAACTCTTCTGCTACTCGTCTCGTCTGACGGAATAGTGAGACACAACCATCTCTTTAGTAGCGTATCCATGGCCCTAAAATACGGAGCGTGTTTTTAGCTGACAAAAAAAGCACAACATGAATCCTCGGATTCACAGTCAGAGCACGCTAGCTACTAGCTCGCGCTCCTCCGAGTTGTTCACAACTACTAAGCTTATTCTAAGTTAAGTTGATTGGTTATTTGGCGAGAAGCAACTAGGCTATCTGCGCTCTAAGTTAAGAATTGACGGATATTATTCATTAATTCCGTCACACCTTCATTTATTGTTTTTTTTAATTATTTTAACACGCAGTACATGTCTGATTCGACATCTATGTAAACTGCTTGTATTTCCGGCCTTTATTTTATATTTTTCATTTTTCTTGCATGTCTTGAATATTATGTACACCAATCTGTAATACATGACTGCTCATAAAATCAAATTAATTTTTGATTCTTTAAGTTTAAACAAGTTTTGGTGTTCTTCTTCTTTTCAAAGAATGTTATAAGTTGCTTATCATTTAAGTGTGATGTTGGACCTGGGGGGGGGTATGTTTTTTGAGGTAATAAGTAGAAACGTATTGTTATTTAAACAACAACGAAAAGTGTTAAATATATAACTAAAACATTTATTCTCAAGTCAGTAACGTAAGAAATTACCACACGTATCCTTTATTTGTCAAATACACAGACTTCAAAAGTTTCATTCGCATTTACGTCGCATACACGAAAAATAAAAAAAGGAAGGGGGGAAACATACGTGGTTTATAAAAACAAAAAATATCTGGACGTAAGTTATTACTTTCCTCAACCGCTCTCAGAAGGTGTGACCACTGTCTAATAAAACATAAGCCAACACCCTTAATTTAAATGCGACTTCTTGGCTAACAGGAAGATTTGGGTGAGGATAAGACTTTTTCTTGACATATATATGTATAGCAAAAGTGGTCATAAAATAGATACTCTATCTTCTGAAGTACATTAAGAAAGAAAAAAAACACACGAGGTGTTAATGTTTTTAGGAAAATAACACACAGAGTGAACAGGAGATATAAATTAAAGCTCGAATATTAAAGAGTTAGCTGATTTTAAGATAAAATATCAGTCTAATGGATAAAAAGACCAGTTTCTAAACTTCACGTTTCATGACATTCCAGTATTTGTTTCATTGTAATGAGGCACACTTCGACGTATAAGGTGTTTTTCACACTTGTATTCGCGCTCTGACATTTTTATACAATAAGTGAAGACTCGATGTACTAGGTATGTGTGTTTCTATGTATTCGCGCTCTGACATTTTTATACAATAAGTGAAGACTCGATGTACTAGGTATGTGTGTTTCTATGTATTCGCGCTCTGACATTTTTATACAATAAGTGAAGACTCGATGTACTAGGTATGTGTGTTTCTATGTATTCGCGCTCTGACATTTTTATACAATAAGTGAAGACTCGATGTACAAGGTATGTGTGTTTCTATGTATTCGCACTCTGACATTTTTATACAATAAGTGAAGACTCGATGTACAAGGTATGTGTGTTTCTATGTATTCGCACTCTGACACCTTATACCACGCGAGAAGACTCGTTCTTTATCGACGTTTCAACAAACAGGATGTTTTAATGACCTAGGGCCGAGGTCCTTTCCAAGTACGTAAAGGAATTACTAGAGAACCGTAAAATTCCTTACGTTCTCCGCTAAAATCGGTCATTCTGAACGTTAGTACACGTGGACAATTTATATTATTAGTTTGTAATTTTCTCATTGGTTTCCTAAACCGGTTAAGAAGTAATATTGATGTGCACAGACACGTATAGCCAGTGGTGGGTGCTAAATTTCATGGTGCCGGAGCCCTGCCAAAATTTCTGTCACACGTGTGACGTTAACTTCAGATCAAAGAACTCATAATCAAATCCTAATTTCCATTTCTGGATTTCAGGTGCTGGAGTTCTCCTGCAGCAGGCACTACACTCTTGGGTATAGCTTTTTTCATACTCAGTTTTTGTTAAAAACAATTTTTTTGGGCTATCAAAACGCAGCTTTCTCTCAGAAACTTGGAAGTTTATACACACACACACACATATATATATACACGCGCGCGCACACACACACGTATATACATATATATATATATATATACATGTATATATACACGCACACTATTTGAACAACTTTTTAATTTTTTGGAGATCGTGAAACAAAATATGACGAAATTGTGTGAAGTTTATTTTAAATTACAACTTTTACTAAAAACAAGAAAATAGATTTAGTTCAGAGATAATAAAACTTAAAAATGTTAAGTGCAGCACATCGTCCTTATTTCTCCTAAGATGTGAAAATTGAAACCATGCGGGATTCGAACCTACAGTTGTTTTAACCGTCTAAGTGACCGTAAATGTCATTTTTCACTTCATTTGTAATTAAGACACGACAAACTAAACCGCGGGAGTGGATCTCGGAAATTCTATATATGAAGATAACAAACGAAGTTTCTCCTTTGATTTTTTATGTTTTAGAGTTTCTTGAGACTAGAGGTTTTTGTTAATTAAAAATTCATTTTTTTTTCTTGGACACAAAAAGTTTTGAGAATGTGAAGAAAAAAATACATTTATAAAGTAATTTCCCTTCATCTCGAAAACTCATTATTGCCCTTTGTGTTTAACAACTAACAGACAAACAAAAAGCTGCGAAAATTAACAGAAAAACGAATACTTAAAGTTGAAATAT
>NW_013666013.1:306007-312799 GCF_000517525.1 Limulus polyphemus | reverse complement strand
GATTTTGTGCTCGTGGAAGCATTTTCTTTGGGGTAGGGTGAGGATGGGGTATATCAACCACGAAATTTAATGTTGTTAGTTTAACCACTAACTTGTATAATCACAATCTATCTATAATATGGGAACTGTACAGGTAGCTAATTCTGTAGCTTTGTGTTTAACAACTAAAAGACAAACAAAAAGCTGCGAAAATTAACAGAAAAACGAATACTTGAAGTTGAAATATATAGTTGGTACCATGATATAACATTAATTAAAACATGAAGTTAGTGCCATGATATAACATTAATTAAAACATAAAGTTAGTGCCATGATATAACATTAATTAAAATATAAAGTTAGTGCCATGATATAACATTAATTAAAACATAAAGTTAGTGCCATGATATAACATTAATTAAAATATAAAGTTTGTGACATGATATAACATTAATTAAAATATAAATTTAGTGCCATGATATAATAATATTTAAAATATATAGTTAGCGCCATGATATATCATTAATTTAAAATATACCAGATGGTATTTCATAACAGATATTAATTATTACTGTAACGACACAAAGGTAATCAAGCAAAAAAAAATAACGACACAAAGAAAACATTCAACAATTATTTTGCTACATACCCTTATGCAAACATACAACAACTACATTGATGTAATGCTATTTCATGAATAAAATGTTTGTATTTATAGACATCGGATATAATCTGACATTGCAAGGATCTGTAACTTATTGATAAATTATTAAATAATCATGTTGTTTGCTTTTTGTAATTTTTCAAACAGCACTTTATGTTTACGTTTCTTATAAAACAATGTAAGCACTTCTATGTTATAATGTGAGGTCGTCTTATTAACCTCACGTATGGAACATATCTACTTATGAACAATTAATGGGCTATCCTCGTACAGCTTGTTTATTTGTTTTTTTGAATTTCGCGCAAAGCTACACGAGAGCTATCTGCGCTAGCCGTCCCTAATTTAGCAGTGTAAGACTAGAGGGAAGGCAGCTAGTCAGCACCACCCACCGCCAACTCTTGGGCTACTCTTTTACCAACGAATAGTGGGATTGACCGTCACATTATAACACCCCCCACGGCTGAAAGGGCGAGCATGTTTGGTGGGACGGGATTCGAACCCGCGACCCTCAGATTGCGAGTCGAGCGCCTTATCCACCTGGCCATGCCGGGCCTCGTACAGCTTGTTCAATTTCTGTCATTTTTCTTCGGACGTGTTTTGGGATTGTTTCAGATGATATAATCTTTTATATTTAATTTATTTTTATCGTCAGTAGCAATCAGAAGCTCCTGTACTGCGAATGCAGAGATCATTATTGTATCTAGTTTATAGGTAATGGTTAATAGTGTGGTTAAGTTAGAAAAACAAACAAATAAACTACCAAGCTATGCTTCACTGAGGAAGATAGCATCAGTAACTCATGAGATACCGAGTTTTGATTTTCTCTGCCCGCAACACCATCGGGATATGTTTAGGTACTGGTCGTGGGAACGTTGCCTATTTCGCTGTAGCCGGATTATTAATTTACACAGTCTCGTTTGGCCCTCGGGAAACTCACTTATCAAGGCGACTCGTCAAGTCGGGCAGCCGAAAAGTCCTACGGCATACGCTTACCAAACATTTTCTGCTAAACGCATCTGTGAGAAGGGGAAATAATCTATCTTCAGCGATAAGCCAAGCAACGCACTGACTCTCAAGAGCGTTTCTAGCAGGTTAACTTTACCATTTTGTAACCTGTCGTGTGACTAAACTACAACAGTGTGTGTTAGCCTGTTCAGGGTGAGGTTCATAACACGTCACGATGTGACAGTTTCTCTAATGCTAAGTATACTTTACCATTTTGTAACTTGTCGTGTGACTAAACTATAACACTATGTGTTACCCTGTTCAGGGTGAGGTTCATACATAACACGTCACGATATGACAGTTTCTCTAATGTTAAGTATACTTTACCATTTTGTAACTTGTCGTGTGACTAAACTATAACACTATGTGTTACCCTGTTCAGGGTGAGGTTCATACATAACACGTCAGGATATGACAGTTTCTCTAATGTTAAGTAAACTTTATCATTTTGTAACCAGTCGTCTGACTAAACTGCAATACTGTGTGTTACCCTGTTCAGGTTGACTTTTATAACAAGTCATGATATAACAGATTCTCTAATTCTATGTAAAACACTATCATTCTATGCTCTGCTTCCTTAACCACCTCACTTGTCCCTAAAGCTTTAAGAGCAATTCGAGTCTTAATGCTCATGACCCAGGACATCACCGTGTAGCATCTTCAACCAGAGGTCGCTGTTGAGTTAACCTACAGCTCACAACAGAAGAGACAGTTTTCTGCGGTCGATTTTGGCCACTTTTGATAGATTACGTTCTCCAGTAAAAAATATTGGTAATCTAAACTTGATCACAAAACATTTGAACCACAAACACATTTATTTTTCGGAAAATTTGACTCGGAAAAAAGACCTCTTAATTATTAAAGTAAAATGTTTTCACTGCCCATTTTACCTTCCAATATACATCTATTATTTATTTCTTGTCAGATTCCTAATGTTTTTTAACAAAGAGAACTCATAATTTCCTATGACTAATACGCGAATGGTTTTTATGGAAAATAACCCTCGTTTATACAGTAAATAATTAACTTATAAAGCAAACAAATGTAATCATCTTTATTTATAAACTAAACTTTTTATTATATATTATTACTATTGGACTTTTTTACGCTACAATTGCCTTGTGGAACGTTTTTTTTTTCATATTATTGTCATTCATAACAATAACAAAACAGGAACACTAGCCACGCGAATAATGAAGATTCACTCTGAAATTGGTGTTTTTACATTGAATACCAGCTTTCCTGTAAATACGCAAGACGTGACCGATTTTGCGTATCATAGCAGAAGAGTGACGCCATTGCTTTTTGGCACGAGTCTTGGACCACCATCACAGCGAATGTATGCGGCATTTTGGCCTCTGCAGGGGTCGGTCCGCCTTGAGACGGCCCAGTTTACCTGAAGTGAGGTTGTCTCACGTGCGTGAATCCGACTTCTGTGTTGTCTACATTCTGGTAGCATCACGTTGAAGTGACCCTTCTGTCACGTGAGAAATACTGCATATTTCCGTCGTGAATTTAAAGCGATATTTTATCAAATGAAATCGGATTTATCATAAGATAATGAATCACGGTTTATATAAAAATTCAGCAAATGGATTCCATGAAAAATGCGTTGATGTTAAGTGTAAAACAACAGTAAGCCCTACATTAATTCACGTTGTGTAAGTGACTTCGTCTGCAAACTCATCACACTGTTTTGTAGTTAGCAGGAACAAACTTGGCAACCAGATTCGGGGTGGGTCGGGGGGATGTCTATTTATATAGCGTAGCCTCCCTAGCAAAGGGGATACTATGGGGGGCTAAACCTAAAACGCTCCCGGAACGTTACGTCTAGAATTAGGTTTTCAGGGTTCAGGTTTTATGCTGGTATGTTTAATTTTGTCAAATATATCTATCTCTGCTGGTGTATATACCTTGAAGATAAGTATTCATCATGTTTGATTGTAAATAAACTGTTACAGACCTAGTAATAGCGATAATATATTGTTGGTGGTTGATTAATAAATTAGACAAGTTTTCCTTTATAATGTATCCTTTTTTTTTAGTTCTAATCCTAAAACTGGGAGTCGATCGTACATAAATTAGTGGCTGTTTTGGTCATCAACATATCCAGCAAACGATAAAAAGCAATAAAACTGCCTTTCGACGATAGAACTTTCGAACGATACACCTTTTGAAAATGTATTCTTTTCCACGTTTGTGTCAAATTTAGGTGAAAATCCGTTGCTTTTTGCAAAGTAATTTATCTATAGCAGACCTCTTTTCAGTGCTAAACTAGTCAATATATACTGAAAGAACGTCAAATAGTCATGTTTACTCTAGCGTCAGCTGCAAGCGTAAGGTTGGAACATGTGATGGTTGCATGCAATTCAAATGTAATGGATGCTGCCACGATGGGGCTGCTGTTGAAGCTAAAGTGATCACAAAAAGAAGTCGTCCAAAAATGTTACAATTCAATCAAAAGAGGAGAGGACAAACCAACTGCAACGCAGAAGAAAACTCCCAAAATGCTGTTTTGGTGTTCCTGAAAAGTATTCCCAAAGCAGGGTTACTCTTGCTCAGGGTCGTTCCATTTTGAATTTGTTTTGCCCTGTAAGAATGATTTTCAACATATTCATCACATCTGTAACACTCCGCGCACTTAACTTGATTTTCGTTGGTTGAGGTCTGATCAATCATATTTAAACCTGTCAACCACTAAACGATCTAAAACAATCGATTGTGTTTTCGAAGAAAGAGATCAAACCCTAAACTTTTGCCAAGTTTTATATGAGATTTCGATCTTGAGAAATTTCTCTTATTCAAAGTTTACCAAACCATGGAAATTTCTATACTATTGACTCATGATTTTATGGTTAACAAGTGCCTAACTCAACCAGAAGAATAACGCCCAGATATGTGTCCATATTTTTGTAAATAAAAACAAGAGCGAGAATAAAACAAACTCCGTTAAGTTTAAATGTCTGCGGACTTAAAACGCTAGAATACTGGTTTCGATACCCGTGGTGGGCAGAGCACAGATAGCCCATTGTGTAGCTTTGTGATTAATTACAAACAAACAAAGTTTAAATGTATATGTTATATATATTTAGGCCTAGCTACATCACTATCGGCATTTCGGTAATAAATCTGCTGCTCCAATCTTCTGAGTTAATCTTGATGAAGTCTGCGTTTGTTTATGGTGTTCTAAGTTAGTCTCATATGAAGTTTACTACGATTTCGGAAGTGGTATTTATATTCTCAGTATAAGTAACAAGACATATAAAGACTTATGTTCTATTCTCCTAAGAGAGAATTTAATCAGGTGGACATCTAAAATCTCAGTGAATTGTCTTTTTCAAGTTTAAATTGTTTCAGATATGGCACTTGGCTCACTATTCCATTTGTTTTATTCTGTGACACGTAATCAACCGAAGCTTACTAAGTTTAAAACTTGGGTAGCGTCAGTGCTCTTATATACTTAAATGAAATAGTTGCTTTTTTTTTTCAGAATGATCAATAACTTTTAATCGTATTACCTAAATAGATCAGAATTAAATACCGGTCCAACTAAGAGTATGCAACATCATAAAACAAAGATCATAATGATTAGAATGTATTGATTGATTGCTTCGGTACACTCAATGTTGCTGAAAATATCGATAACAGCGCCATTTTCACATAGGATGAAATAAAGGTACATTTTTCGGTCCCCTCATAAATCTTGATCGTGTGGGGTGGGGATCATTTTGGTCGCTGTTGATGAGGTACTTCGGCAATAATAATTGAGGGGATGAAAGGTATGTGTCTTCTAGGACAACACTGTTGTTTTGTTTCTGCTTTGACCGTATGTAACAGTGTACCTAAATGCATCGTAAAAGACGAATCTGATTGGCGAGGATGACTTGACGAATGCAGGTAATTTTCTACTTTATTCCTGTTGAGACATTTTTCTGTTTCTTTCTTCCGAAAATTATATCTAAAGAAAACTGTTAGTTAATTCTCTCTTTTTCTTTCCCTGAAAGTGAATTGAGTAGTGTGGTATTAATTATTAAGTTGGCCCGGCATGGCCAGGTGGTTAGGGCGCTCGACTGGCTATCTGAGGGTCGCGGGTGCGAATCCCCGTCACACCAAACATGCTCGCCCTTTCAGCCGTGGGGACGTTATGATGTGACGGTCAACCCCACTATTCGTTGGTAAAAGAGTAGCCCAAGAGTTGGCTGTGGGTGGTGATGACTAGCTGCCTTCCCGCTAGTCTTACACTGCTAAATTAGGGACGGGTAGCGGAGATAGCCCTCGTGTAGCTTTGCGCGAAATTCAAACCAAACCAAACATATAAACAATTATTAAGTTAAGTTAGGAAATCGTCAGCTTCATGTGAGGTGTTATTTGTATTTTTTTTTCGTAATTGGTGCTGTGAGGATATCTTATTAAAACTGTCTCATTAACAGTAACGAAAGAAATGATCCTAATATCCAACGTTTCGTCCTGTTGTTAGAATGCTAATCCGTATACATATATGATGCATATGTGTTTACATAGAAGATGGTAATTAATATTAAGTTCCGATCAGAGGAAGCTGTCTACGAGGGAAAATAAAAACAAACCTAGTAATGCGTATAGCTAATTGAGTATATTTTTTCTTACGTGCTTGTTTATGACAGCTAGAATACTTTATTTCATCAATTGGATAACCTTGCTGTTAACGATATTTTTGGCCATAAACCCAATAATATCTTACGTGATTCGGCCAGCTTCGGAGATTTAAGTTAGTCAGAAATCTACATATTAAGCTTATAATGCAAAGCAATCGATATGAAAACAATATAATGATAAAAATAAAAAAATAATAAAAGTACACATATACGAGCTAACACAAGAGCATAGCTACTTACGAAGAGAAGCTAACAAAAATGTGGGTGTTGCTATAACCAACTTACGAAGAGAAGCTAACATAAGTGTTGTGGATGCTATAACAGACTTACGAAGGGAAGCTAACACACATGTTGTGGATGTTGGTACAACAGACTTACGAACAGGAGCTAACACAAATGTTGTAGATGTTACTGTAATCGACTTACGAAGAGAAGCTAACACAAATGTTATGGATGTTACTGTAATCGACTTACGAAGAGAAGCTAACACAAGTGTTGTGGATGTTACTG
>NW_013666013.1:298829-305593 GCF_000517525.1 Limulus polyphemus | reverse complement strand
TTACGAAGAGAAGCTAACACAAGTGTTGTGGATGTTACTGTAATCGACTTACGAAGAGAAGCTAACACAAATGTTATGGATGTTACTGTAAGAGACATACGAAGAGAAGCTAACACAAATGTTATGGGTGTTAGCTTCTCTTCGTATGTCTCTTACAGTAACATCCATAACATTTGTGTTAGCTTCTCTTCGTAAGTCGATTACAGTAACATCCACAACACTTGTGTTAGCTTCTCTTCGTAAGTCGATTACAGTAACATTATTATGCAACTAGAGCGGGACTTGTTACTTGCTTGAGAAAACATTTAAACGAAACTAAACTACAATAAATACTATAAATAAAATCTTCTGCACGTAACTATAGCTAGAGATATAATTAAGTTAACTATTATAACCATGCAAAGACATTTCTGTAATATGATAGGTAAATGAAGGCAAGGTTTTTTCTCCTTAAATGACATAACCAAGTTGATGTTTATAATGTTTGTTTGCCTTTCTGCTTGTTTTAAAAATTGCTTTAGGCCTAATTGTAGCTTATTTCTATAGCGTATTGCAATCTTTCTCTCAACTAGAAACGGCAGGTGTTTCATCTGGAAATATGTGATTATATTCTATAGTTGGGGTTCACATATGGCGAGTATGCGTCTAACATGCTAGTATTTATTTACCTGATACTATTAAAATAACTGTAAGTTTCAACGCCACGTTTTAAAAGAAGGAGTGTATAACATTAACACAAATTACACTAGAAGTTATTTTGCAAATCGATGAACTTGCAACAAGAGAAATTAAACTCAGAAACGATTTACGGGAAGTGTTTTGATGTCAGCATGCTGAATTTACTGTTTAATAGTGGTGCTACATCACCACATCTACGAGTAAAGTTTAAGCGTAGAGATTGTAAACAGGATAAAAAGAAAGCGACAGTGAACAAGCATAATAACATGCTAGATTTATGTATAAAACATAAGCAATAAGCATCTCATTAGCTGTGTGTATAACTAACGTTAAAATTTTACTTCAAGAAGAATGATAAATAATAAAATGTAAAACTATAATACCTTTCTGTAACTGTAACCGGTTTCATAGGTTCAGTGTCTACTTACTCTTCAGTAGTTTCAGAATTTAAACACACGAGTAATATTACAATAGGCGTAACCGAAGCCACGAAACCAGTTACAGAGAAAAATATTATATATATAGGTTTTGCATTATATATATATATATATAGTTGTATGTATATATGTATGCTCACTCACACACACACACACACACACATGTATATATTTACATGGAGTTTGTATATATATATATATGTGTATAATTTTGTTGTTGTTGTTTTAGCTATTTTAGTGGTACAGTATCATACTTAACTATCTTTAATATATTCAATAACACGTTAAATAAAATGTCCCATTAATTTTGACAGGTTTTGTATGTTAGTTTTGGAAAATTTCACACAAAGCACTGAGATCACGAAGCAAAGCAGTGTTTGTTAGGTGAGGATAATGATACGTATAATATAAAATATATGTAGGTTTGCTTCGTCTCCATAGAAACATATAAATCCATATGCACGAGTTATGTTACATGCATATACATTCTCTAAGATGCAAACTGATCGTGAAAACAATTTTTGTTATGGAATTTTTTTTTGTGGCTGAAGCCTTTTAATAGTAAAAAATTAAAAACACACATACACACATACACAAAAAAGACAAAATATTTGAGCTATTTTCTCTTTTGTCATTTATAACTTGAACTAAACACCTTTAACAAACAGACGTCTGTAGAGCTTAGGGCGTTTTACGGTTTTCGTTTTCTTTGCTTTACAGTCTCAGGTCAGTATTTGTAAAGGTTCTAATGAATAACTATACTATGTTTAGAATCCACAGGTTTACTCGTTGTTTTGTGACAAGGAGCTTTATTTCTGGCTGGCATGAATAGAATTTTGTGTGGAATGCAGACACACCGCACACGTAACAGGAGCACGTTAATTCGGATTCTACGAGGGTTTATGTATACTCTTGCCCTTTCCACGTGCACCGCGACTCCAGCACGATTTTATAAAATCAACAGAGTGCGCCGGTGGTTTATGGCGAACCTCGTACTGATCCTTAATTTGAAGGAGCCAATTAAGTTCAGGAAATGGTTCCCTGCAGTGTGCATGCGGATCCTAGCTATTTTCTTTAGAAAAAAAAATCGTAAAGTTAGTATTTGTATGAAGAAGCTATGTTACTTAACCTATCACATATCTCCACTTGTTAGGTAAGTAATTGCATAATTCGTCAGTATATATATACCTCTAACCTAATAGCCACCTAGCGGTTCATTATTTTAAACATGCAAATTAAACAAGTACTCTTTAAGACTCCCTTGGGTAAGTATAAGTGGTCCTATATACCATTCAAGTAATTGTTTAACAACGTCTTTTTATATGTATACATATAGCTTTCTTTCTGCACGGTGTTTAATTGTTAGCTCAATAGGCAATTAACCAAACTTACGAACGTGGAACAATGCGATTACTTATAGAAAACTAATTTTTTAGACGTTTTGTATAAAATGGTCTGCCATAAATAGTGACTACAGATAATAATATGGCGTACGTGAAGTTCTAATTTGGTGGGAATTTTGATATTTCGTCACTGCTTGGAGAATACACATTAACTTTGAATAGTATTTTACCAACGCACGAGTTATATATTATATGGAGTTCGTTAAGTTTACTCTATACATACCGTTTTCTCGTTCTACATACTATATGGAGTTCGTTAAGTTTACTCTATACATACCGTTTTCTCGTTCTACATACTATATGGAGTTCGTTAAGTTTACTCTATACATACCGTTTTCTCGTTCTACATACCAAACTTAACGAACTCCATATAACTCTATACATACCGTTTTCTCGTTCTACGGAATGATGTACTGGAGGTTTTTTTATTCGGTTTTCTAGTACCCAACTGTATATGATACAGTTTCATATATATCTTTAACTGACCTTGGGTCATCTGCGCAACCAAGTTGATTTTTACTTTTGCCCTAAGTAATTATCTTGCATAATTAAAAAAGTCCCCTCGTGGCACAAGAGCGGTATGTCTGCGGACTTCCAACGCTAGAATCCGGGTTTCGATACCCGTGGTGAGCAGAGCACAGATAGCCCATTGTGTAGCTTTGTGCTTAATCACAATTACAAACAATTAAAAAAAGTGATATGTTAAAAACAAAACTTAAAAAAAAATCTGATTTATTGAATTCCATTTTTTTTCTTTGGCTAGAGTATTAATTTCCAGAAATTTTAACTTTCCGCTAGATGTAATTAAGAGAAAAGTGCATATCATAATATTTATCTCTGAGGCAATCTGAAACATAGGAGAAAGGTACCGATCATAACATAGGAGAAAGGAATTGATTACAATCTTTTATTTTGATCCACTATCAAGATTAGGTGAAAAGTACTGATCATAGTCTTAACGTCTGAGGTATTATCAAAATTAGGAGAAGGATACCGATCATAGCTTTAAGGTCTGAGGCACTATCAAAATTAGGAGAAGGGTACCAATCTAAACCTTTTGTTCTGATAACCTACAAAGATTTGGAATTAAGCATTAAGAAGGCGAATTTCAAAGTAACTTAAAAGGGATTTTGAGTACAGCCATCATTAATCTAAAATCATAACATTAAATAACAATTATAATTTTTATGTGAGAGCACAGTTTCGAATTTTTGTTATTATGGTCTCTTTTCCAGATCAATTAAATTTTTGTTATTAGGTCCTCTTTTCCAGATCAATTAAATTAAATTTTTGTTATTAGGTCCCTCTTTTCCAGATCAATTAATTAAATTTTTGTTATTAGGTCCCTCTTTTTCCAGATCAGTCATTGGCAATATGTTCAACGGTGTGCATTGCTTAATTACCTATACAATTAAACTTATACAAATATAATGTAGCTCCATATACGATCACTGAATAGCATTTTAGTAATGTTAGAGGGCGCTCTGCAGATTGAGATAAAAACAAAAAGATAACTTTTAATAATTGTTTGTAGTTAAGCACAAAGTTCCACAATGAGCTATCTGTGCTCTACCCACTGAGGGTATCGAAACCCGGTTTCTAGTGTTGTAAGTCCACATCTCTAATATAGGAAAAGCGAAGGTTGAAGCGGTTAGTGTTCTTAATACTGTAATTTTTACCCTTGAAAGTTCTGTTATTTCAAGCTGGTTTTGAAATCAAGGTTTTTTCGCCAGAATATCGTCAAAATTACCGAATTCTATGACACATCTTTTGTTTAATTCTACTTATTGTAGGCTTGTGTACAAAAATAGTTTTCCAAAACTCACCTAACCTTTTTTAAAAGGTAACTTAAAATTAGCTTCCCATTTTCTCACTCACAAAAAAAAACAAAGAAAAAGAAAAAAATTCAGTTCATTCTGGTGGATGTACTGACTCCAGAAATAAGTGATTAAAAAACAAACATCTTAATGGCCGATATTGATACTTATGATTTCTGTACTTGACCATTGTATTTTGATACAAGCTATACAAATACACGTGAATTTACACCTAAGCTAAAGAATAAATAGTTGTTTTTATTAAATAACTGAAGTAGATAAAACACATTTTTATTGTAAATATTTAGACTACTTTTTGATCAAGCACAATCATACTAAACAATACACTACTTTTTTGATAAAGCAAATCATAATAAGCAGTTCGGTTTAGGAGGCAACAATTTTTATCACCCGAATCTAATAAATTGCACTGTGTGAAAGTATTTTTGTTCTAGTGTTAACGTTTTATCTTCTCTTCAAAAAAACAAAAACAACAACAACAACAACAAAGAAATAAAAAAGGGTGAGGTGGGGGAAGGAGGGAGATAAAGAATATAATCATTTTTTCGTCTTGATATTCTTTAGAATTTGCTGTAAATTAAAGAAATCTGTGAATCAATGAGTCATCTTGAACTTATGAGCCTAACAACACCGTATAAAATGAAGCAGACGTGGTGAGAAGTGTCAGATGAAAATGGCCTTGGCGATTAAGTTTACAGAAAAATAAAGCGTCGAAATAAGCTAATTATGGTTGACTGTGCTTATCTACCAATCAAAACGCTCACTTTACATTTGTGCTGGGATGAGCGAAGGTACTGAGATGTAATGCTGATTCCAATCACAGCAATCGTTACATAGGAGTATGTAGGATGACAATCACCGTCCATCGCTGGCCACTTGTCTAAATTTTTCGGGAATGTGTAAGTCGACAACGGCAGAATAAATGTATCGTGTTTAAGGGTAGTGTTAATAATGACCTAGCGTATCAGGATTATATGGGGCTATCATCGCTAGGTAATCAGGTAATCCACTTGTGACACAGCTGTAATTTAACATACTATGCGACACAGCCAACACAGAACGGATGTAGACAATGTTTTGCTGGACTAATATAATTACAATTGTTATTGACATGAACTATAGATGGCGCTCTGGAGGGGACTGCCATTTGTTGCCCACATTGAATAAATCAGTTATTATTTTATCTTGAAGTTATTTATCGCTCGCTCACTTCATTTGCATGGCTAAATATTCATAAATCCCCCAGTTTAATTCATTAGACCTACTTTCAACTGAAACCATAAAATATGTTTTTTCACAGTTATTCAACCCATCAATTTTGCAAGATGTATGCTGTGATCAGCATAAGTTATTTATTTGTGTTGTATGTTATTTTTTTATTAACTGATAAAAATAATGATAATAAAAAATTCCAACGCCATTAATATTTATAATCGAAGTAATTTATTTATTTTAGGTTATTACTGAATGCTTTGTTAAATAAAGTTCACGGAAAATTCAGTTTAACCTTTTTTTATTAGTAAATCGTAAAATAATTCGATACAGCTCGTTGGAACTGAAAACTGTAATTAAACAAAAAGAAAACAACGACAATAGAAAAAGTCTTTTTACGTAGTTGGTTATAATTTGCAACCAATATCAGTATATACATATATACAATAGAAAAAGTCTTCTAACGTAGTTGGTTATAATTTGCAACCAATATCAGTATATACATATATACAATAGAAAAAGTCTTCTAACGTAGTTGGTTATAATTTGCAACCAATATCAGTATATACATATATACAATAGAAAAAGTCTTCTAACGTAGTTGGTTATAATTTGCAACCAATGTCAGTATATACATATATCAGTAAGTAGTTCTAATGTACTATATATGACATCAAGTGTATATAGATGATGAAATCAGTACTATAAAACAACGATGTGAGTTAGTATAAAAACCAAAACCGAGATGTATATTATGAGGTTTTAACCTAAAAAAGAAAAATTTAACGTGAAAAAAAAAATTGTGTCCATTGTCAGTACTTGTCATTGTTTATTAAGTCGTACGCTATCTGCGGGTTCGAATCTCCATCCCACCAAACATGGTCGCCCTTTCAGCTGTGGGGGCGTTATAATGTGATGGTCAATCCTACCATTCGTTGGTAAAAGCGTAGCCCAAGAGTTGGCGGTGGGCGGTGATGACTAGCTGTTTTCCCTCTAGTCTTTCACTACTAAATTAGGGACGGCTAGCGGAGATAGCCCTCGTGTAGCTTTGCGCGAAATTAAAAAAACAATTAACTCATAACGGAAAAATTCTGTGGTCATAACATCCAAAAACGTTGGGGAATATTCCTTTAATGAGACATGATCCAAACGCAAATGTGGAATTAGGTCCCCCCCCCCCCCCGGGGCCCCGGGGG
>NW_013666013.1:296208-298782 GCF_000517525.1 Limulus polyphemus | reverse complement strand
AGATAGCCCTTTGTGTAGCTTTGTGCTTAATAACAAAAAATAACGGAAAAATAAGTATGCTGCTTCCCTATAAGCTATTAATACTTACATTGCATGAAGAGCCTGAAAAAAAAATTGGTATTTAATCAGTATTCAGTTACAGAACTATGTTTCTATATACATATTTCATAATTTCAAAGTTACTCAAAACATTATTTTTTTACATTTCGGATTTTTTAAAATTCTCATTTTAATTAACCTTAACCCATTAGCGTTTCACACTGTATGCTAGTAATTATCTCAGAATTAATTTAGTGAATATTGTTAACAACTATTGAATTGTGTTCCCAAGCTATACGTTTTCTCTTAGTTTGCATGTATTCGTAAGTCCTTTAGAATTATATAATTTAGAGTTAATAACAAGTTTAGTACAAAATTATATTCATAGTGCCACAAATTACCACCCATTTACATGGAATCTTAACATATACATTCAACTGTTATTGCTTCTGTACGACATTGTGTTGTAGAATGTTATCTACGGTTCTCCGTCCACACGGTTGCCCTGTGAGAGTTCTACGGTTACTTAAGCATTTCGAAAGAGGCACCCGTATTATCTTTAAAAACGCCCTTTTTTTTTTTGGCTGTATCAAGTTATGAACTTTAATAGCGTGTGGAAGCAAGCACGAAGTGTTGGCGGAGGTGGTTTAATTATACTGTGACTACCAGCCCATCGTTACCATGGTAACAAAGACGGGTGTGGCAAGATGTCCAATTTCAGATTATTCATATCTTTGGATACACGTAACACATATTATACGTACAGAAATGTATGCGTGTGTTATAGACTGAATAAATTTGACAGATATTAATACCAATTTACAGCCTTAAGGTTTATGTGTGCGCGAATAGAATATGTAACCCGCAGCTAGGTTATAAACATAAAACTTATGTTTATTAATTTTACAGTACTTCATAACAAACACTTAACTAATTTTATGCAAACAGTTTATTTACTGAGGCTTTAAATTTTCTGTTATGGTGGTTTATAAAGCTCGGGTGTTAATAATTTATTTTCGAGTTACGTATATAACGGATAATATTGATAGCAGCGAAGGTATGTAATGATTCAATGCCTTGCAATCACTACAAGTTCTTATTTTATGACGGCGCATGCTCCTTGTTAGACCAGTATATTAAATGAGCTACATTAATTACTGGTTTAATTATTAGTCCTGATCTACGGAGGTAGCTTGACTGGATCAGAAGTTATTGATATACATTCTTCGTATCTTCTGAATCCCACTTTACATGTTCCATAAACTGGTAGATAAGCCGTCATACGCGCTCAACACGCCTTGGCATCCTAAATGAATTTATTTCTTCTTTGCTTTGGAAAAAACTTCTATGTCAACTGTATACAATAGTATTCTCAATTATCACAGTCGCCCCCGTGAGACAGCGGTAAGTCTACGGGCTTAGAGCCCAATAATCTGGAGTTCGATTCCCCGCGGTCGACACATTGTGGCTTTGCTTTAAAACAAACAATTAATTATTACAAGTTTCACTAATTTTGTAACACAATCTTCTGGACCACTCTTCTTTTTTAAACAATATTCTCACATTTTATTTTGGCGATAAATTTTTTTCTAATTTCCATTTAGTTTAATTTTCTCTAAGGAATGATATTTTTCTATTTTTTTCTTCTTATTTTGGAATGGTGTTTTCAGTTTTTATAGATTCAACCTTTGTGTAACATGGTTTTTATCTCTTCCCATTCACTTTTTTTGTTCCCTGTAAAATGACATCCTTATTCACTTTCATTTTCTCGCCGACAAGTTATCTGAATCTCTAATAAAAACATGAAGAATATTTTATTGCTTAGTGAAAATTACCACGAAGTGGGTTATTAGCGGCTATTCCAGATTTTATCTTTATTGCAGTATTTATATCTTGAATTTAGATGCTATATTGAATTTTATATACATACTTAACTTTTTAACCTGAAACGTTTGTTTAAAAAAAAAAAAGCTCATCTTTTCGGAAGAAATGACCGACTGACTGTACGTTGTTTTGAAGAACTTAAGAGTTGGAGTTGAATGAACATTAGAAAGCTTTATGACAGAATTAAAGAGGGTCAAATGCAATTTTTTTTTAATTTTTAAAAATTTCCCGAATTATCTTTCCTTGGTTCACCAGCTTATTTGTATATACTTAGAAAATAAATTTTATCTGTCTTATGGATTGTAAGGAAACCTTGCGGGATTTATAAAGAATTGCGAATTTATCTTTATTGTTTTATAATCACTTTTTAATCGAAGATTAGAAACCTCTATTTGCAATAATAGGCTTTTGTTTAACAGCTGTCTTCAATCCATTTATCCATTACGGTGGCATTTATTTATTTCATTTGAAAAACGTCTGTAAAACATTTCATAATCACACGTTGCTTACTTTCACCGAACAATTGGAGTTTTTCAAGTTTTAGTTTCGATATTCAGCACTTTAATGCATAGCCAGGATTACGAGTGGGGGGGGGGGCAGTTGCCTCTACTTTTTTTCTGTGGGATATAGTATACATACGACATTCACAAT
>NW_013666013.1:294461-295208 GCF_000517525.1 Limulus polyphemus | reverse complement strand
ATTTTGGTCCCAAATCTTGCCCATGCTTTAATGTTTATCCATTTGTTTATTGTGCGGAGTGTTACAAATACATGATGCGCGGGTTATCCGTGGAAACATTACCATTGTAATTGTTAAAACGTTTCCCACTTGCACTAAATGAAGGATAAATATTAGAAGTAGTCAGTTTCTCTGAAGTTAAAACTTTGTTAATCACTTTACTCACTAAGCCGATTTAACGCAAGTTTTTTTCTGTGAGAGAATTATAAACATAGATAAAATATATTACACTACGATAATAGAAAGCTTTGTGAAAGAACGCTGGTATTATTTTCTTTTTAGTAGTGGATTTCAGATCTTTTTTAACGTTCACTAGATTGTCACTTCACGCAAGTATCCTGAGTGAAAAAAGATGATTGAGAAGGAAATATGATAATTCTAGACATTTGAAAGGGTGGTCCATTATTTGACGAGGGTTGTGAATTTTTACCCTTGGGTGGCATGACGGCAATCACCTTTTCTTCGTGTCTTATTTGATTTCGAAACATCTATGTAACTGCGTCAGACTCATGCTGAGCTGACTTGGAGACTGTAAACAATACTTTCAGACGTGGGAGTTGTTACGGAGAGTATAAAAATCATACAGCAAATGTCTTAAAGTTATACCGTACGATACGCTCGAGGTAGAAATGTTTGTTTGTTTGTTTTTTTGGAATTTCGCGCAAAGCTACACGAGGTCTATCTGCGCTAGCCGTCCCTAATTTAGCA
>NW_013666013.1:270312-293461 GCF_000517525.1 Limulus polyphemus | reverse complement strand
AGGTAGAAATGTGTAGTTTATGGACATGTCAGTCGATATAAATTGAATAATTCTGCCTTTCTATATCTTTGACAAACCAATACATGTTTATTTGTGTCTTTATTTACATTATAATATATTTGTGTACTTTCAAAGACAATGGGTCAGCAGTAAGTTAGCGGACTTGCAACGCTAAACTCCGGGGTTCTATTCCCCGAGGTGGAAAGAGCAGATAGCTAAGTGTGGGTATTCGCTAAAACAAACAAACCAAAATCTACGACTTTTAGTTTGTGATATTATATATTTTAAAATAATTTGCACTATCTCCGTTCAATATGTAATACCAACTAGCTCTAACTTGTGTTAAAGAAACAGTCTTTATGTTTGAATGATGTCGCTGTGGTTAGAAATAGGCAGGGAACCATTTGTAAAGAACAAGTTGTTATTTAGTATAATTTCGTTATCTATAATTTTTGTTTATCATAGTTTAGTTCCATATCTGTTATATATTATAAAAGGCACGGTGTTTTTTAATGCTCTGTTTGTAGCTACAAAAATTGGGAATGTTTTCATTTGGACAGAAAGTTAATCGCATTTAAAAAAAAAGGATTTTCATACGCTAATACAGTGGCTTTTCGCCGCAAATGCGAGTTGCGGCGCCACTGGTAACACCTAAAAATTTGGTTTTTGGCGAATTCGACAGTGCAATACACCTACAAGCACCCTTATAGCTGGAGATCTACGTCACAGCATTTTCTGAAGAAGATATTCGAATAGCGAGATCGTTAAGCGACATAGAGCTAAAGAAACAACATTTTGAAGAATAGAGCTCCCAAGGCATTCCACAAAATGATAGAACCTCGTACAACAGAGCGTTTAGGACAGTGACGGTCTCAGAAACTAATACAGGAAACACCTTCATTACAAAGTGAAGGGCATACCTCTTGTTACTGTTAACCACATAATAAACAAGAACTTGAACTTTACAAAGAGTCACAAGCCAAAAGTTCACAAACTTCCAGCCATACATCGAAATCAACATCTGTTTTCATAAGAGGGATGGCTGAAGATAAGGGAACAATTCGACCATACATCCGTGAAGTATCTAATATACATTTTAAATCATTTTGTTTCACTTAAACTTGATATCTAATGAGCCGACGTTCATGTACAGTGGACAGTTTGTCGAGATCTGTGGTCGAAGAATAATTTCACCGTCTTTAACGGGAGTTTTTAAAATGTAAATTGTGGTGTTGGACAATAATAAATAATCGTGACCATCAAACTGAACACGACCAATGATGGAGGAAGTAGTTACAAAGGAATTACGAGACCTGGAACACCATTCTTATAAAGTTCCATCAATACCCAGAATATTCCAAAATTGTAACCTCCTGATGATGCTTATTTTCCCTAAGTCTAAGGTACATTTTTGATAATATAAATGTCAAATGTGAAGAGGTTTGTCTGGAATGCATAGAATATCGTGGGAGAACTAGCATTGACGTTTATTGTTCCTAAGTGCATACCCCCTTAAATATAAAAGGTAATAAGAATTGTCTTTGTTAATCATTTAAACGGTTAAATTAGATGAAGAAAAAAACATCATATATTTTCCACAAATGTTACTGAATCGGCTAAAAATGAGTTGCATGGTGAAAGTCGAACATCATATTTCGATCTAACACTATGTTATTTTGCTATTTTATGTACATATTGGCGTGACTTAACAGCTTATATATCTTGTATACAAAGGATGATCGTTTTATTATATCTCATTCATTCATTAACTAATGTAAATAATAGGTTACGTATTGTTAACCCTCAATGTTATTACTGCAAGAAGAATCTAATATACACTCAGAAAAAAGCAAACAAACAAAAAATAAAATAAAATAAACGCACGAAAGAACGTTGATAACATCGAAACTATTGATTTATAAAATCAGTTACATTTGATCTTTATCATGCAA
Organism: Limulus polyphemus; assembly: GCF_000517525.1. NCBI lineage: Eukaryota > Metazoa > Arthropoda > Merostomata > Xiphosura > Limulidae > Limulus > Limulus polyphemus. Next base: position 291,509 of record NW_013666013.1, on the reverse strand, counting down.
CCTGATATGGCCTGATGGTTAGGGTGATCTATTTGCAATCTGGCTCCGAACATGTTCGCCCTTTCAGCTCTGGGAGCTTTATCATATGGCGGTCAATCCTATTATTCGTTGGTAAAAAGCAGCCCAAGAAATGTGGTGGGTGGTGTTGCTGGCTGTTTTCCCTCTATACCATCACTTGAAAATTAGAGATGTTAAGCACAGATACCTCTCGAGTTGCGAAAATTCAACATACAAACAAAACCAACTTCTAGCTGTATTGAGGATGTTGAGGTGTTTTCGTCCAACCATCCTACAGTTCAATTAACCTATTTTTCCCCAAACCCTATTCAAACAATACAGAATGTTAAGTGATAGATACAAGTAAAATCCACACACAAATCTATCATGGGCACGTAAGAGATAGTTGAAAATAAATATCTGCGTTTAGCTTCTCAAAATTCTCACACTATGACCCCCCGAAAGGGGAATCAAGGGGGTTCTGGGGCGCTCTGAGAATTTTTTACGTAGTTGTTGTTTCCCATGAATTGTCACGAATTTAGTATCTTAATGCTAATGATACTACCATTCATCTTAGAGAACATTTGGATTCACACATACTGATGGAGGATTCTTTTGAACAGTTTTGCACACTCGATTGTTCTCGAGCTTGTCCGAGTAGTACAAAAATTTTAACGACGCTACGACTGAATGCGATCATGTATATTACATTGAAGATCACACGAAAAGTATACATTTTCATCGAATAGCTTTTGAAAATTTTAGTATGGTTGCCAATCAATGAAAAACGATGAATTTTTAGGGAAAACGCGGGCTGAATAGTAATCTATATTTAATACGATACGAGACATAAGCAATTATCCGTATGTGTGGTGGAGCTAAAAATATCGAGAAAATGAGAGTTGAGAACGATTATAAATCTAGTGCTATACACGCATGCCACAGACGTACACACATAGATTTTAAGAATTAGGGATTGTTTGAGATATACGTCTGTTATTGATAGTGTGTATCAACTATTTTTATTGACCACCATAGTGGAAGTGTATTGTCTTATATTTCTGTCTTTTGCGAATTGTATGATTTTCTAAATTAAAGCAGAAGTTCAACTTGTTAAGTAGATTAGTGTAATCTAGTTTACTAATGGCGTTCCGAAGATTAACTTTCTTAATTTTAAAGTCCCGATATTTGCTTCCTTACTGAATGCAAGCTCCGACACGTCATTCTTTAGTTCCTTCATTTTAAATTATCCAGTCGAAACTTACAAAATTCTTCAGCTTACAGGACTTGTCAAAAGAAATTGTTGGATCAAGAAATTCGACTGAAACACCGTCAGAAGAGACAGCTTACTGAAAAGTTTAACGTGAACACAACCAAACTAGAAGTTTTTGTTTTTCTGTACGATATTAATTTCGATGGTGTTCAGTGTTTAGTGGGAATAATTATGACTGCCCCTCTATAGGTATAAAACTCGTCTTTCTGTGACTTCGTGGCATGGTATGGCCTTTTGGTTAGGGCACTCGATAAGTAATCTGTGGGTCGCGGATTCCAATCCTCGTTACTGAACATGTTCTCTATTTCAGACGTGGAGGCGTTATAATGTGATCGTCGTTGATAAAGAGTAGCCCAAGAGCTGGCGGTAGGTGGTGTTGACTAACTGCCTTTCTTATAGTTTATCACTTCAAAATTAGGGAAGGCTACCGCAGATGGCCCTCGAATAGATTTATGCAAAATTTAGCAAAGAAACAAGCAATCTGTGACGTGATGGAATTGGAACATCCATTTGGTGTGATGTTCAGCGAGTTTTTCATACCTCCTAGACTCTTCTCAAGTCTGTTCATTTCTGATCAGTATTCCTGCGTTGACTGGCCTATCCAGGTTTATCTTAGGAAATGCAATGGGCGGAAGATTAGTTGAAAAGAACTGATTGATTTAGCATTTTACGGAAAGCTACACAAAGACTATCTGTGCTAGCTGACCCTAATTTTGAATTGCTAGTCAACAGTACCAATCGCCAACTTTTGGGCTACGCTTTTCTGAAAGAACAGTGGGATTTCACCATCACATTATTGTAGCGTCTCAATTGCCCCAAACTGCGGAGGGCGTTTTTGCGGAAACGGATGTATAGTTCGAGCATGCTAACCACTCGCCCACGCCCGGCCCATTAATCTATACTTATTGTTTGTTGTGGGTTGTGATATTTCAAAGTCTATTCTTATCTACCATTTTTAAGAAATTTCTTTTGGCACACAAGTTCTTTTAATTTCATGTCAAACACCGGATATCCTCCCTAGTTGTTGTCTGTAAAATCAGTTGGGCTATAAGAGTAAGTGCTTGAAGAAGTGTTTAAAAGAATAACGTCTTTTTTTTACTTGCACTTCCGTGCATTCTCAATTTGTTCACACCGTTAGGCATATGAAATGTTCACAAGTGTTATTATTTATTTTGCAAAATATTTGAAGTATTGATTTTCTCTTCTTGTAATATTATATGCGGACATACGCACGCACGCAAACGCACACACACACACACTTGCAGATTTATATCTATACATATACATCCATACATAGTTATACGTATATTGTTTGTTTGTTTGTAATTAAGCACAAAGCTACACAATGGGCTATCTGTGCTCTGCCCACCACGGGTATCGAAACCCGGTTTCTAGCGTTGTAAGTCAGCAGACTTACCGCTGTGCCACTGGGGGCTTATACGTATATAGTCTTGAAATTTATTTAAAAGGGGCAAACTGTACTTCGATGACAAAGCTTGCATGTCAAATAAAAACTTCGGTCTCAAAACAAAAGTATTAACTTTGAGAGCAAACAGCAAAGAGTGGGATGAAATTGATTATTTCTTGATGGGGGATGAAACCGTGCCGTCACTCAGACCTACAAGTTAATCGGACCAACTAACAGTACACGTTGAAAGAAAAAAGCATGCATGCAAATATCTACTAAACCGAATACAACTCCTTTTATTTAAAAAAAAGAAGAAACAACAACAGTAGGCGAAGAAAGTGCCAACGAACTTAGTATAGTGATCACATTTCAAAGTTGTTCTTTGAAGAAGATTGAAAGGCAGTTCGCTTTTCAATACAGTGGTCTAGGGTTTCTTAGAAAAGCGCATGTAAAGTTAATAAGAATAGGTCATAAATCTTATCTCAAACAGAATTGTCTCATCCTTTTGAGGAGAAATTCTGAGTGGTCAGCACGTTCTTTGAGGATATCTTCTTGTGTGGCCTACCACGTGGTGATGTCCATTGGACACCTGATGGACACTTGGCATAGTAAGGGAAGATTTTCGAGACTGTAAAATTATACATTGAACGTTATATTTCTTCCCCTATACTACAGAGTAACTTATACATAGTGTAACTGCACTATGAATGAAGGGAAATTTTTACTGGTTCCAATACTTTAATATAGAAGGCTAACAACTGTGTGATTACTAATAATTACATTATATCTAATACATTCTAAGCTGTTTAATTTTTATGATTTTTATTGTAAAGTATTTTTGTATCTTAAACGTTAAACCTTTTTTTTTTTAGCAGCATTCCCTTTTTTTTTGTCCTCGTTACTAGCTCGGCATTATTAAATTATTTCTAACGAATGTAACATACAGTTAGTATAATTGTGTTGTAGGTAACTTGAAATTATTTTGAATGACTTAGTGTAATCATAATAAACAAATAATGTATACATTTTAGGTCCAAACAGAGGGCGAAAGACATTGGATAATAAAGGCGTAGAGAGAGAGCACCGCTTAATGGTTAATTTATATAGACGGCCGGGAATGATCTAGTCTAGTGGTTAGCACGTAGAACTGGGGATCAGAAGGTCCCAAGGTTCGAGCCACGATGTGCCGCCGAACACGCTATGCACTTTCAGTTATGATAGCTTTGCAATCGTGATAGTCAATCCCGCTATTCGATTAAGTGTAGTCGTAAAGGCGGCGATACTACCGATTGGTTACCCTCCCTCTGGTAAACAGTTCCAAAACTGTTGTGGTTGAAACTTGGAGTGCTCTTTCACATTAAAAATACCAAATATCAAAGCGGATACTACTGATTGGTTACCCTCCCTCTGGTGAACAGTTCCAAAACTATTATGGTTGAAACCTGGAGTGCTCTTTCACATTGAAAATACCAAATATTAAAGAAACATACAACCTATAAATTATTATAGTGTCAATAAAAAACGGTGAAAACAACAACTTTGTACTATATAAAAGTTCCTTTCTTATTAGCAGTTTTTTTCCCCTGCAGAAATGTTCAGTTTCTTGACAATTTGAAATTTATTTCCACGTTACACCTTTTCAGAACTGTCAAGACAACTTCTTCAAAACAATTGTGAATATTTGTACACGGTATGTTAGCTTACAAGAGAGTTCTAGAAAAAACAAAAATTAAAATCGCACGCAAACGTTTTTGGAAGATAAACTGTTTTAGAGGGATAACTCTCAGCTTCTGTCAATATCTATTTATCACGGTTGAATAATATTTGTTTTTGTTTAAGCGCAAAACTGCACAATGAGCTTCGAACCCAGAATTTAGTGTTATAAGTTCTCAATGTCTACGTGTTATGCATATAGTTTATGTTATGGGAAAATAACAGCTTTAGAAAACCTTAAGGACAAAAACCACAACTTTTTTAAAATTTTACCAATGAATAGAAAAAAGTTAAATCAGAACAACAACAACAACAAAAAAAAATGATTCTTTATACTTATTTCATAAATTCATATTCAACGCTAGGGATGAAAGTGTACACGTAGACGTTCCATTTTAAGTAAGACATTGTTTGTTTAAAGTTAAGCACAAAGCTACACAATGGGCTATCTGTGCTCTGCCCAAATATAAGTTTAACAAGATTCAGGTTCTTACAAAATGATGAAAGGAAACCGTGACTGTTTCTCTGATGCTCAGTTCAGACTGTCTTTGTTTTATATCACAAATTGTAATAATAAACAACTCGCTAAGTTTCAGGAAAAAAAAATCGAATCAAGTGGACTTACCAGTTTATTCATTGACCAGTGGAATAAAAACAATACATTAGTTTACATCACTGATGAGACACTTATAACACACATGGGCTGGGCGTGCCCCAATGGTTAGCGTGCTTAGACTGTGAATCCGAATATTCTCTTGGCCTCAACAAAGCGCTCCACATTTTGGAGCTGCGGACTGACTGTAAGTGTAAAAGTGAAATTATACTATTTTTGTTAGATAAGAGTAGCCCATGAGGGACGGTTATGCGCAGACAGTCCTTTATGTAGCTTTTGCGCAAACCTTTTCAAAACAAACAAAGATGACATGACACACACTAACGATTGTAGAACTAAATTAATGGTTTTTACATAGGACAGGAAGAAAAATGATATTTGTTTTGATATTAAAGCTTGGAAGAGGATACCTGTAAGAATAGGATATTATGTGTTGTAAGGATTAACAGGAATGTTTGAAAATGGTTTTAATATCTTTCTGGAACTGTGCTTGAATGTTAACATAGCACACATGGGCATACTAATTTCATATTTTTTTTGTTTAACATGATTTGTATGTAATTAACTATGATATATATATATATTATATAGGTATGCATATATGTTTGTACACGTCACTACTTCCTGCCCGAAGCTAAATATACATGGACAACGTTAATTGTTTAATCGAGTCAGTGTTAAAATGACAGGATCGAGAGATTTTAAAACATAACTAAAAAAAAAAATACCCTCGTTAAGAGGAGGTGATGGGTAGGGTTGATCGTTGTCGCGTGACGCTGTGAGACATGCCACCCACAGTGGTATGTAGGCTGCAGGATGACAAGAGACGAATGTACTTTCAAGGAGAGTCTCCGTGGACTCATTCCAAGCTGGTTGGGTCCGGGAATTTGTATATTACGTCTCTCACTGCGATAAGCACCACAGCGTCGTAGTCACTAGGCTCCTTGCTCATCTAGAGATGTTTTATTAACATTGTCATTTTAGTTTGAATGCCAAAGCATGAAGCGACCATGAATAATTTCGGAAGTTGACCCTAGTGTAAGTAAAAGGAAGCTAAGAAAAAGCAACAACAACAACTTTTAGACAGCTTGTTAGTCTTAATTTAAACTTAGTATTTACGTGATATGAATAATGCAACCGTTGAATCTAAATATTCTATGCCACAGTACGTTTTTCTGTTAGACGATCACAAAATTATCCGTTCTTCAGTATTTCCTCTTAATTTAAACTTAGTATTTATGTGATATGAATAATGCAACCGTTGAATCTAAATATTCTATGCCACAGTACGTTTTTCTGTTAGAAGATCACAAAATTATCCGTTCTTCAGTATTTCATCTTAATTTAAACTTAGTATTTACGTGCTATGAATAATGCAACCGTTGAATCTAAATATTCTATGCCACAATACGTTTTTATGTTAGAAGATCACAAAATTATCCGTTTTTCAGTATTTCAGAATTAATAAAGAAGCGCGACTTGAAAATAAAATAATTTCCTTTCCTGACAGTTTTGATTATTTTATTGACAACTGATGACTTAACAAACTCAGAGTTAAGGAGTTTCTCTCTTTGTGTTGCAGGTCCTCGAATGCGAAAGCTGAAGTCTAAAAAGAAAGCTCCGGACGAGAAGCGGCCGAGAACCGCCTTCACCGCAGATCAGTTGGCACGTTTAAAGCAGGAGTTTCAAGAGAACCGATATCTGACAGAGAAACGACGTCAAGAGTTAGCGCAAAACCTTCAACTGAAAGAATCCCAGATTAAAATCTGGTTTCAAAACAAGCGCGCTAAAATTAAAAAGGCCAGCTGTGAGAAAAATCCCCTAGCTCTACAACTAATGGCGCAAGGCCTTTACAACCACAGTACTGTTCCCGTCCATAATGAGGATGACGAAGACGGAGACTCAAGTTATTCCGCGTGAACTTACACCCAAACAACGAAATCAAAGAAATGAACTTTTGTAAAGAACGACTTTTTAAACTGTTTATCCTTTGTACAACTTCGCATTTTACGTAGCGGGAAACTTCTTGTTGGGGTGTTTGACCTCGATGACGTAAAACGTTTTCAGTGCAGCCTAACATTAATTTACAGGTGATAAGGATTCTGTTGGTGTTGGAAAGACTACTTCTGTACAATGATTTGTATCGAGTTATGTATGTTCGGTATGTACATAAATAACTTTATAAGATATTGGACCGTGAAGGAACTATATGGATATCATAAGGAAAAAAAAAGTTCTACTATTGTAAAGTTGTACACATTTTTCTTCACTAGAAGTCTTGTAGTTTTATGATCACACACGCTAAATGAGTTAAATCGTCTAAGTCATATATTGGTAGACTAGTATTTGCCTGTAAACATACATAACAAATTGTAAGAGATTTCGCAACATATGTATTCTATGGAGATGTACGTGATAACAAAAAGCATTGTCTCGAGGGCTGTGCACCTTTGAAATATTAATACGTATTTATTGTGCAATAGGCTGTGCCATACACCAGGTTTAGCCTTTATGGTAAACTTTTCAGTAACAGATGTTTTGTTAATAATTTTTTTGACGAATTAAACGAAGAGGGATTTAATTTACTTTGGCTGTGAAAAATAAATAGAGCTTGGAACAAAGTATTTTAATGGTCATTCTTGGATTTATTGAGGTTTTTCGCGAAAGACAAAAAAACGAACATGTTTATGGAATCTTTTTTTCGATCTTTTTTGTTACAAACTTCGGATAACACTGGAGTCAATAAAATATAATTAACGTAGCTATTTCTACAAAATCTCAATGTTTTTGACTGATTTTAAAAACGTGCTAAGATGAAAAATATTATTCGAATATGCAGGATAGGGATAGCACAATTTTGGGCCTTTTTTACATATCTGATTTGTCTAATTTTAATAATATTAAAACAATAATACAAAAATAAAATAATTGGTGTATTCAAGAAAATTCGAATTTTTACCGTTCGGGAAATCAAGAAATATTTCCTTCCATTTGAATGATCATAACCTTAACTGTTCGGTTTGCTACACATTATACAACAATTTTAAATGTTGACAAAGAGTAAAGTTTTAAACAGACACAAAAGTTATAATAAATGGTCTCACCGCTCGTAGAAATATCCTAATATAGATGCCAGGGGGCGCTGATATTCACTCGGTTGTGTTTTGACTCTCTACAGTCAAAGAGTTTTGGCGAACAGTTCCTTGGTTCCTCTTGGGAGTCACGTGATACATCTTAAACTGGCCCCCCAAACAAATCTTTCTACAGGACTTACTGGGGCCGTGATTGAGCACGTGTCAGATTCTCTTTAGAAATGAAAAGTGTTATCCATCCTTCATTCGTCACAGGATGACTGTATAATCTCCATCCCAGGAGACTTCTTTTTTGACTAACAAGCGTGTGGTGTATCATATAAAAGCTGAAAAGGTGGCATTTGATAACGACTGGAGCCTATTAATGTGTTTTGTATAGCTGAATGAGTGGTCAATATTCTTTATGTTAGAAAATGTATTTCGTCAGTTTCTTGAACCAACATTTTACACGCCTACCTTCTTCGTGTAAAAGGTCAAAATCGGTTTAATTAGCACATGTAAGGCATAACGCTTATAATCATAGATCAACACATCAACTATTTATATAACCGAGCTTTCTATTTTAGCGATATCATGAGAAAACGCTTCTTCTCTTATAAGACTTATTCACCCAAGGAACAGTGTCCATAATACAGATCAAAATATATGAACACTACAATCTCCAGTTAAAGACGTTGTTAAGTGTCCCTCTGGTACGCAGGTGAAACATGGAATATAACCTTAAGCTAATAGTACACGCGATATATGTGTGTATTCAAGTATATGTAGCATTAAGCATGACTTAAGAATCTATCAAATTTTCGAAGTTATTAAAAGCTTCATATTGCACGTGCTATTTGATAATTTTAAGATTCGGTATTTTAGATAACTGAAAGTTCGTTTTATGGTCTGAAGGAAACCTAACTGATTACCTGGTAAAAATTCTGTTAAATGAGGTCAAGTTTGATTAAATTTCGCTTAAAACACAAAATTATTTTCAAGGTCTATCAATCAGTTTCTATCTTTCATGATATTATCGACTTCGTAGGTTAGGAATAGCATATTTACTGTATATAAGCTCTCAACAGAGAATGCCTACAATGTGTAAATAATATTATATCCAAAATGATTTTTAAGTTGTTCATGATTTCTGAATTTGTTAATCTGTATATAAATATATATAACCAAATGTGAAGATCACCCATTTTGGTAAGCATAATAAAAAATTAATCGTATCATATGGTGTTTCTTTTCTTTTTACATATAAACTTACAACTCAGTTTACTGATAAATTTTACTCTTTCCAATTCAGTTGTTTTTATTCAGTTATTCAGAAAGTCAAAATCTTACCAAAGATGAAACAACAACAACAACGACAAAACGTTCATTTTTGGCATTTTGCTCTTTCCAATTCAGTTCTTTTTATTCAGTTATTCTGCAAGTCAAAATTTTACCAAAGATGTAAAAAACGTTCATTTTGGGGCATTTCCCTTTTTCCAATTCAGTTGTATTTATTCAGTTATTCTGCAATCAAAATCTTACCAAAAATGAAACAACAACAACAAAACGTTCATTTTTGGCATTTTGCTCTTTCCAATTCAGTTGTTTTTATTCAGTTATTCTGCAATCAAAATCTTACCAAAGATGAAAACAACAACAAAACGTTCATTTTTGGCATTTTGCTCTTCCCAATGTTTCAAATTATCCACTGAATGATCGTTCAGAAAAGATAATCCCCCCAAAAAACAATGAGCAGGTAAATATTTTAATCCAAGCACACAAAATATATTAATTACCAGAACAGGTAAATAGTCTTGCAAATTTTCAACCTTGAGATTTTCTTGCTTCATTAAAAAGTCTGTATAAATACCTGAATGATGATTTATTGTTAGATACGCAAGCCCAAACGATATCAGTACATTTGAAAAGAACATTATCAATTCAAAAGTATGCTAAATAAGAATTTTGGTCCTTTTTTCTCTCTCTATTAATCCGTACATCTGCCCGTCTGTCTATTCATCTATGAGTGTGTATATATACACTCTTCTATAGGTCTAAATCCCTTCTTCCAATTCTGTCTTAGTTAATTATGGTGTATTATGCCGTAAAGAAAAAGTTACTATTATGAGAATTTAAATATAAAGTTTAGGAACTATCACTTACCTAACTGCTTTAATGGCCAGTCTTTGATGGTTTGGTTGTCAAGGAACTCGACTCGCAATATACTGGTTCGCGGGATCGAATCCCGTCGCCAAATATGCCTGCTCTTTCAGCCTTGGGGGGCGTTATGATGTGAGAGCTGGCGGTGGGTTTTATTGATTAGATGACTTCCCTCTATTCTACCCCTTCACTATTAGAACAGCTAGATTTACGCGAAATGCAACAAACAAACATATTGTTTTTGATTGAATGTTAATAATAATTATTATTTATATGCTTTTTCACAAACTCTTAACATTTCTGTTTCACTTACGCAAACAGATCATGCTGAAATATTAATTACATGGCTAGCAGAAACGGCTGTAATGGGTATTAAAAACTTTCATTAAAATGAAGTATGTCTTAGGGACACGTGCCCAGTGAAGGTTAGTTTCAAGCTGCCTTTGTTAACCTGAAGATGACCTAAGAAGGTCGAAACGTTGTTTTTATACTTTATTTTAATTAAAGTTTTTAATACCCGTACCAGCCGTCTCTGCTATACATTTTTACTTCAAGTGGGTTTCTCGTCATCATTAACTACATGACTATTGTTGGTGAACTGGTAGTCCATTTGAGTTACATCAATTAATATCACATGTTTGGCATACAAGTATAGGTTTAATCTGATAGACGTACATTGATAGAGATACCTCTCCCACTAGGATACACATGTTCACATAGCTTGTGATCTGGCTTTATTTGGCTGTCTTATGATTACAACGCTTTTCATTTTGAGGTCGGTAATTTAAATGACTACATCACTCGAGGTACAAAAATTGCAGCTATATTACACTGATATACAGTTATTAGGATTGGATGATACAATATATTATAACGATACTTTTATTTTTATATACATTTCAAATCGCCAATTAACTCTTACCTGTTCAAGACCGGTGAGGTGCCAGCATCATCCATAAAGAACTTTAAACATGGCTAATGCAATTTGTTTGTTATTAAGTACATAGCTACACAATGGGCTATCTGTGCTCTGCTCGCAGCGGGTATTAAAACCGGATTGCTAAGTCACAGAGAAAGAAAAATTACACAGTGAGAAAGGCGCATGAATTATTGATTTACAAAATAAAATAAAACTCGACGATGTATCGTTCAAAAAGTATTTAGAAGAACGTACTTAATTAGCATAAGATTATTTTGTTGGAACTGAATCCCCATCCCACCAAACATGCTCGTCCTTACAGCCGTTGGGACGTTATAATGCGATGGTCAATCCCACTATTCATTGGTAAAAGAGTAGCTCAAGAGGTGGTGGTGGGTGGTGATGACTAGCTGCCTTCCCTCTAGTCTTTCACTGCTAAATTAGGAACGGCTAGTGATAGATAGCCCTCGTGTAGCTTTGGGCGAAATTCAAAAAGCAAACTAAATGCTAAGAAAATGTAAACAAAAAAAAATCCAGAACTGAGGATAGTGTTACTCGAAGAATTCAACACTGAAATTGTTCAGAACAACCCTTTAGAAATAAATGTGAAAATATAGGATATGCATAGAGTTAGATTTAACAAATAAACTATTCAAAAGCGGTTGCAAAAAATAACAACAACAAAAAACAATTGTCTATACGAAAATTGTGCGACCAAAACGTTTTATAAGTCATGTGTAAACAGAATCATGTACTCAAACTTGGTAAAATACGTAAAACCTAGAAGGCCAAATGAGATAATGTGGTGTGTTGGAATGACATGTACTGAATCTCCTGGTTATGCCGGAGACGTAACTATAAGTTTTGTATGTAATTATGAATCTATAACGATGTCAGAACATTTCTGCTTCATGACTGGGATATACTTTCAAAACTGGGGGTATTACGATGAAGGAACAATATCCCAGCATTCTGGAATCTCATGCAATGCCCTAGCTTTGAATTTCAGCACACTAATGAACCAAAACATACATATTGCGGTGCTTAAGAAGATAATATGAAGGAGATGGTAAGAGCTGGTAATCTATAAGTTATGAATTTACAAGCGTAAAATCCTGATGCTAGTTAAAAGCAATATTAAAAAAAGAAACCAACTAATTTATAACAACTGTAAGAAATCGTAAATGAACGGAAAATATGTGGTGGAAGTCCCAAAAAATGGGTAATATTTATTTCTAATAGATGTCGTTATAATATCAAGGGTAAGAAAGGGCCTACTGAATATGTCATGTTTCAAAACGAACGGGAAGTACGTGTTGGAAGTCTCTAAAAGTTGATAATGTTCATTTCTAATAGATGTCGTTATAATATCAAGGGTAAGAAAGGGCCTACTGAAACGTCATGTTCGAAAACGAACGGGAAGTATGTGTTAGAAGTCTCCCAAAATTGGTAATATTTATTTCTAATAGACGTTATAATATTAAGGGTAGGAAAGGGCCTGCTTAAATGTCATGTTCCAAAACGAACGGGAAGTATGTGTTGGAAGTCTCTAAAATTGGTAATATTTATTTCTAATAGATGTTATAATATTAAGGGTAGGAAAGGGACTACTGAATATGTCATGTTCCAAAACGAACGGGAAGTATGTGTTGGAAGTCTCCCAAAATTGGTAATATTAATTTATAATAGATGTCGCTATAATATCAAGGGTAAGAAAGGGCCTACTGAAACGTCATGTTCGAAAACGAACGGGAAGTATGTGTTGGAAGTCTCCCAAAATTGGTAATACTTATTTCTAATAGATGTTATAATATTAAGGGTAGGAAAGGGCCTACTGAATATATCATGTTCCAAAACGAATGACGTATCTTTGATATTTCTACTATTGTTATAAGCTATGATAATAAACATAAAATACAGACCCAAAACATGTTTTTCAACCTTTAATGAAAATGTTAGTATCAATATCACCATCTACCAGCATTCTTCTTCTATAATTCGTATTTTTTTGTATTAGTTTTTGAATCACATAAACTACGTTTCAATTAAGAGGCATTGTAAGAGGTAATAATTAATATTTTTTATTATTACATCATTTACAATAAATTATATAGTTTGGCCGAACTTGTGCGTCATTTCAGATAAGGTTTTATTCAATCAGAAAACATAAATTTCATTAAAATAAACGCCATGGAGAGTTTTCTAATTTATTTGACAGTTCTGGCAAAGTTATGGAACATTTCAGTTTATTAATAATTTTGTGGGAAGTTAACCTTTATAAAGTTTATACACATACCGAATAATAGCTGTGACCTGCATTTATTACTGGGCTCATTTATTTCATAATAGATGAATATGTGGTTAAGATGGTATCAGTCTAGAGGAACAGGGTATGATAACCCCCCTACAATACGAGTAGATCTAATTAGCTTGGAGACAAGGTTGACACTCCGTCGAACAGGAAGCCAGCCACTCTTTTCCTGGCTCTAGTTTCTATTAACGATTCATTAAGAAAAAAAGAAGGAGTTTGTTTAAGGTTGTCAGTTAAATGTCGTTAGCAGTCCCGCCACGACAGACCCCACAGAATGAGTTGACCTTTAGGGTCAACTGGGAAGTGGTACCGCTCGTGATCTCGGGTGGTCGGAACTCCCAGATTATCATCTATCCACTTTTTTTTTTATTGAAACGGGACAGCAAGAGTAAAAGACAGAAATATGACGTAGGCGCGCCCTGTGTCTTTTACGCATTGGTGGCTTTAGAGAATGCCCAAGGAAGTGGGGCGGTGAAAGGGATTAAAACAACATCTTGCACTTACCAAAACTAAGAATTAGGCCTTTGTTTATTGACGAATTACATATTTAGTAGTGCTAACGGCGACTGGCGACACAGAGAGAAAAAGGATTGTTTTATTAATTATGTAGAATTTTATTTTAATGCATTTCCCAGAGTAACGTGATCTAAGATTTTCTATGTAAATATAACCAACTGAAATAAAGTCTCATCATTCGAAATAACTACAGTAATTTTTCTTATATGTCTTTTCTGGAGGAGAAATATATATTTAATGATTTATGCGTAATCCATAATCTATTCATAGATCGTGCACTTATCATTTTATTATATGCCGCATGAACAACGTGCATTATGTCAGTAACACTGAATCTTTAGATGTGTTACATTTGGCTCATAAACTTATAATTACGTATTAATAGCGTAAACAAACTTTTGACATTCATAGAAACAATACATCCCTTGAACAACCATAAAATTGGTTTAATTCATATTAAAAGGACTGTTATTCATTGTTATAATTTTTTAACATTTTCAATTGATAGCAGTGACAAAGTTAACCTTTATTTTGCAATTTCCTTGTTAATATCAGTTCATTTTATTAAAAAAAATTGCATGTAGTATCTTACGACTTTTATGGTTACGAAGAAAACAGTTGTAGTAAGCCTCAAAATTCCTTCTTTTAACTTTAATTATTTTCAATTTGTTTGACTTTTATGGTGGTCTTAACACATATCATCACTCCCCCAGCTTGTTACACTCTTTACATTTATAATAACTGTTTATATCCATCTAACTGATACCAAAGTTACTTCTTCATTTTATATCCATATCTCGGCCAGAGGGAATCTATTTCATTTATTTTCCAACTTATACGTTATTAATTAAACCTTCTCAAGTTTATCCTTAACATCTATATAATAATATTCAGTAGTTTAGAAGGAGTTACGTGACACACACACACACACGCGCTGGACTCACCAACTTCTAAGTGGTGCCAAACGAATTGTCTTGGCCTAGAGGTTTGCACAAAGGTAAAACTTTTTACCCAACCCCTTAGGGAATTCGGGTATTTCGCGAAACAAGTTTACGGGGATTCCCAGAAAGCGGACCCCAGATTTGGCATTGATATACATTAGAGCACGTTAAGAAGTAGACCTACTAATTATTACCGTTCGCAGCTTGGTTAAAGAAATGGTCCTGTAAATGTGGGCCATAGGCCCACGAGTTCGCAAGCTTTTTTATATTATCTGGGACACTCTATAATCTCATATTTCAGAATAACTATAATTCTATGTAAAATATATACATTTATAAGGCAGTCTATGAGGTCTGTAGCAGAGTGGTACTTTTTTGGTTTTCAATACCTTTTACGTTTCTTATATGTGGTATTGCTTTTTTTTTAATTATTCAACAATCCGTGAGATATAAGAATAATTATTTCAAGGGGGAAACTAGCTACAGTAACTGTTATGCGTTTTGCTAGTAGTTTGTAATTGTATTTCTAAAATTTTCATGAATTCCAATAAAGTTTCAAACACGTAAAATGAAAATAGTGAAGGCACTTAGCAACTCAACTGTAGCGAAATGTTGTTTTCTCGGCACTACTTGGAGAAAAAAATAAAATAAAAATCTAGTGTGCAGGACTTTCAAAAATAACATGTTATAATTATGTTACGGAAAATATTAAACAGATAAAAATGGGTGTGATATTCTTGTATACATAAAGTACAACAGGTAAGTTAATTATGTCTGTAACAGGAGATTTGAGAAATTAACTAGCAAGGAGAGGGAAGAATAAGGAAAAACAAGGTATTTAAAGAATGCATGGCTTATTCAGTGTTAGAAGGGTTGTGACATGCATCAGAAAAACTACAAAAACGACGCCTAAGTATACAGACAAGTTACACTATACATAGGTTCTACTTCTGAACATTACCTTTATCTTACAGTAGGAATAGACAATTACATGTTAAAGGTCCTGAGACCAAGTGTAAAGGTCTCTATAGGTCACCCAAACTGTTGGAAGTTGAAGCAGCCCAACTCCTGATCTTTGAATAAGGCAATGAAGAAACTAATGTTCCAAAGTGAGGACTGTGTGTGACTTTGTAATGTGTCAGCAGCATGGAAACTTCTTGGCACCATATGGATAGAGCCTAATCTTGTGCTCCAATTAGTTAGTCTATAGATGTACTAGATATAGCAATCAAGGGACAGGTGGAAGCATGTAATCCACATTGACCAGCTGAGTCTGGGATTGATTGATGAAGCTCTGAGGAGACTGTCATGTAATATGAGTATGAAAACTTTGTCTTATCCCACTCTGGCCATGAAGATGAAAAGGAAAAATCTGCAAGTACTTATTTGGCCATTCAAGAAAAGTCATATGACGAAGCAAAAGAGAGTTCCAACTATCCATCAAACCACCACAGCCAACCTCCTAATTGATTTGGCTCGGATTAGACTCGATTAGCTGTTAGGACGATCACATGATTGAAAAGTTAATGACTGAAAGGAAGAGGCAATGCTTGCTTTTCAAGCTATCAAATGACGTTACCAATACAATATATGCACTATTTTGTGTGATATCCATTTGATAATCTCAAAGCTAGGACAGCTGGTGCTAGTAAATGTAATGCACTTTCAATTTTATATAACTGGAGATGATGGCTAGAAGTTGGAAAAACTCAGCTGAAAAGGTATTGGAACTCTTGTTTTCTGAGCTATCGGGTAATATTGTCAGATACATTGCATGATTACCACCAATTATCTGAAGTTAAGACAACTCTGTGATTGAAAGGTTGACAGAACTGAAAGGGCTTTGTGACTCTTACTTTTCGAGCTATTGATCATAGTTTCACTATAAGAGATGCACATTGGATATTGGATGATAGATGCTTAGTTTAACACAGTTTAGGATAACTGGAGCCGATAGATGTATACCTAGTGCACCAACAGCTAGCTGTACAACAGACGATTATAGCGAGGAGTTCAAAAACTCAGTTTAAAGGGTGTTGTAACATTACTTTTTGAGCTATCGAATGATTTTTTTGAGACGAAGATGTTTCATAAAAATCACTCTTAATCTGCCTGAGTGAAAAATACTGCACTTGCTCACTAGATCTTTCACAGTACACTTAAAAGCATGTGACTATTCAGATACAGGGAGGGAGTTGAATTTTGAAATACACTGTAGTATCAAAACAAATATTAATCCTTTCTTCCAAGAATTTTTGTTTACTTGAATTCTGTTAGTGATTATTTGTTTTGGGATGCCTGAAAAGAATTGTTTGTTTGTTTGAAGTTAAGCACAAAGCTACACAATGGGCTATCTGTGCTCTGCCCAATACGGGTATCTATATCTAGACATACCACTGTGCCACTGGGTGGCCCTGAAAAAAAAACGGTGATTAGATTAATTGGTTTTAGATAGTATCACATTATTAGACCACAGCTATCAAGTAGTTGCTGTCGAAGAAAAAAAAAGATGATTATGAAGTAATTTTTTGTGGGAGCCAGATAGTCTGTCAGTGTATGTGTTGATATGTGATGGTAATATACGTATATGTCAATATACGTGCACAAATAAACATATTTGTTTTGCACTCATAACATTACATAAATTCATGCCCTCCAGTGGCACAGCGGTATGTTTGCAAACTTACAATGCTAGAAATCGGGTTTCGATACCAGTGGTGGTCAGAACACAGATTGCCCATTGTGTAGCTTTATGTTTAACTACAAAAATAAATAAACATTCATGACTGTTTTTATAACACAAGTGGATCAACTATAAAAAGAACTATTATTATTATTAGTATATGAAATTCACAGTCAGTTGACCTATCAACCAATTGATATTCATTTGACTTTACATTTTCAATCCAGACTTTTACTATTTATAAGTGACCATTCTAGCTATCTTGTCTTCAAGTGGACAATGGTGGCTCTCATTCATGTGAGTGAGTGTTTGTTTGTTTGTGTGTGTGTGTGTGTGTAGCAGCCTTAGTTATTTTAATCTGTCACAGAACAATGAAGCTATGATAACAAACTTATTCTCACGATTTCTTGTTTGGCGAGGATCTGGACTTCCCTGGAGATCAGAAGAATGTGTCTGAAATTGGCCTAATCTTTCACTCATGGTTAAAAGTGCTTTGTTGGCTGACACATTGAACTTTGGAATTTACATCACTAGAGCCCCAGATAGACAGAGTACCAGAGTCCACTTTAGGATAGCCAAGTGCTGCATCTGTGGTTGAACTGAGCCTCTGATAGGCTCAGTCCCATCTGCCAACTGCTAAAACAATACTTTATGGGATGTTTGAAAACCATAAAGGGAAGGCACCAGATGTATGTTTACCTCTGGTGGTACCTCTACTGTCCAAGTAAGACCTTCAAAGAGTTAAGGTCGGCTCCAGGGGCAGTTGATGCTGGGAAGGGAAGGCAAATGCAAGATTTCTGTCAAAGCTTGATCAGCACAACCTTCAACTATAGTAGTCATTCTAGCAGCAAACGTCACAACCATAATCAATGGCAATAACCTTTACAATGAATAAGGAAGTATACACCTGAACAGTCACCTAGGTCATGGCCAAAATCAAGTAAGGGACTTCTGCCTTTGTTGAAGCCAGACCACCACCACCACCTAACAAGCCCTATAAACTACCCAGACGTAGCTTCTTAGGATACTTCTGACCACTCTGCTACACCCAAACATTTCACACTGCAGCAAATTCCCATACTCAAAGAGGCATTACTAAGAGATGCCTACTTGTTGGACTGAGAAGTGGGCCCTGTACAACAAGAAGGAAGTTTAAATGTTTACATATTCCTCTACTAGGATGCAAATTTAAATTTTATTGGTTTTAGAATTAATTGTCAATTTGAGGACAAGCCTGAAATAGGACAGGGAGGAAAGTGTGGTATATAAATTTTCCAAGCATTTCTATCTTCCTATTTTGATATAGCATTATTATGAATATCGTTCATTCTGTACAGGTGCAGGTTTCACATCACATATGATTGAAAAACTCATTATATTCACTTTTTTCTAGCTACCTTTGATCCTTTGTTACTTTCTGGAGATAATACCTGTTCTGCTCACAGAGGTGTTGATGTAATGTTTCACATTTTGCAAGAATCTCAAACAAATGTCCTTCAATGACATCAATTACGATTGAATGATAATATCACAGTAGAAGCAATTGTACAATGTTTAATAACAGCAAGTACACACACACTATATTTATGATTTGAATAAGGATTGTACATTTTGTGCATTACTTCAGTGATATATTGTACAAAGGACAATGTAAGCCTAACTTTTGGTAACTAATACACATGCATAACAATACAAATTTAAGTTATACAGTTGAAAAAAAATACATTTAAAACCTTAAAAACATTTTCTGTTGGAAAGCTTTCATGTTAGAACAAGTCAGTTTGAAAGTTGCAATTGATAGAAAAGTCGTATATTGTTTAATTTTACTTCATTGGTGAAATGTGTTGAGTGAATCTCATATTTTTGTTGGTAGTAAATATATCCCACATTAATTATGAGCTGCTCTTAGGTAAATAATCATGCTTTAGAATATTTTATGAATAACTAGTAATAGTCATTAGCAGCTCATGTATATGATTAATATAACTCTTACTAGTCACGAGTAACTGAATTCTCATGCTAAACAATACCATGAGTACAGAAGTGACTTGAATAGCTGGACTTTGGTCTTAGTAACCAAATACTTTTTTATACAGAGGTTGAGCACGTAATATTAAAATGATTTTGAAATATCATCATGCCATTACAGTCCATGTTGCCATGTCTGATTGTGCTTTACCTGGTAACCATGCATCTTAGTAATAGCAGTGTAGTGAAGTTTCCATTCCAAAAGGCCCTATCATAAGGATTTCATGTCCAAAGTACACACCATACTCTCAGAATGCTTTTGATAGACCATTTTGTATATGAGGACGACGTTTTACAAGAGCCCATTTGAATAGACTTGTTGCGTAGAATTCCATAGGCACTGCATCTAGTGACTTGACCAGTATGTATTCATATGGAATAGCCCAATATCCATTTCATTCTTCATTATGATGTATGTGACAATTGAACAGGTATAACATGGAAATAACTTGTATTGCTTTTCTCGATGGCGATCCTTCTCGAATATGTTATATATTGTTGCCTGGGGCACACGAATGGCTTTTGTTACTGACATTTGTCTTTCATAGATTATCATCTGTTACAAGATGATATATTTTTCTTACCATGGCTGAGGCATGGGTTGCTGCAGGTCTCTTTCTGGATGGCTCTGGTGTCTCAAGTTAATTGGTATTTCTTTGTTTTCTAATGCCATTAAGTACAAGGGACATCTCCATTTGGAAACTCTTATATGAACACATCTTTATGATTTGAACTTATGAATATTTTGTGCCATAAAAGGATGTTATATACCCTTCCCCAAAACGATAAATTTTCGGTGGCATGACAATCAATATCTTTGAACGTCAAAAAATGCCAAAATGTAGTTCCATTGCGACTTTATGCCAAATGTGGCTGTCACGTGACTTGTTGATCAGAGAAGAATAAAAAAAATCAATGTTATATCAATTGTTTGTTTGTAATTAAGCACAAAGCTACACAATGGGCTATCTGTGTTCTGCTCACCATGTGTACTGAAACCCGGTTTCTAGCGTTGTAAGTCCGCAGACATACCGCTGTGCCACTGTGTGTGTGGGGGGGGGGGTATTATATCAACATTTCAAAACACATCTCCACTCGCGAATTGGTCGTACAAACCGGTCAAATATTTATGGATGAAAATGATGAGCTGGATTGTGTTTTAAGCATCTGCAAAAAAAGTGAAAACATTTGCTAAATGATTTGCGAAAAAAACAATTAATAATGATGCATTTATTTAGCAATAAATAAAATAAGAATTCAAACACCTTTGAATGATTCTGTAAGATACTATATTAAGTGTGTGTGTCCTCTGATAAGTCTACGGACTTACAACGCTAAAATCCCGTGTTCGATTCCACGCAATGGCTACAGAAGATAGCCCAATCTGGTTTTGCTCTAAAACAAATAAAACAAGCAAACAAATATTAAGTGTGTGTGTGTGTGTGTGTGTGTGTGTATAAATCAGTAGTTATAAAGCTATGAAATACATTAATTGTAAATAGGCGATATTTTAATCAGCAGTATAAAACAATAATGATGAAATTAATATAAATCAAAAACATTA
>NW_013666013.1:260002-269312 GCF_000517525.1 Limulus polyphemus | reverse complement strand
TGAAGTTTCCCGATTAATAAGCGTCATAACAATCACAGTTATAACTTCCGGAGTTTATAGCACACTGACTATAGCAAACTAATAAATAGATACTCTTCTTGGCGCGTCGCGTTGGTTATATTTATAGGCGTGTGGAAGATTTTCTAGACAATTCAGATTACGCAAAAGTGCAAATTAAAGCGTTTATATATACACATACACTTTTGATTCTTACTCTCGAGAATCTTTTACAACTCTGGAGAATTGGCGGGAATTTCGCAATACATATCTAACACCACAAACCAGACATGTCCTCAAATACAAAGTCAACCCAAACAAACGCTGACACCAAAACAAATGTATAACAACAAATTCGTTACACGATATATAAACTTTGTATTGTTTAGTACATATCATACCTGAAGAAGACAGACAAGTGTTCTGTTGAAACATGTAGTATGTTCCGCCATCAATAAGACTCTTATAAATCGTTGTTTGTTTATCTATTATTAAAGGTAGTGTTGTTAGATTGAAACAAATAGTCCTGGTAATAAATAATCTTTCATACATCACCTATGACACTTGCGACAGACGTGAGTTAGGCCTGGCCTAATGGTTAGAGTATTCGGACTGGAAATCCGAGTATTCACAAATTTAGACGTGAGTTAGGCCTGGCCTAATGGTTAGAGTATTTGGACTGGAAATCCGAGTATTCACAATTCGTGATCCGTTGCTGCAAAAATGTGCTCCGTATTTTGAGGCCATAAGTGTGGTATAAGAGTGACAGTTAAATTTTCTATTTGTTAGATAAAAGTGCTCTGTGACTTGACAGTGGAGTGCTTTGGACTAACAGCTTTCACGTATTGTTCTTGTGTAGCTTTGGATAAAAATTTTAAGCAACGCGTAATAATGATATTTAAACGAAGAAATGTTAAATAGAAATTAATTCAGAAATCTTTTTTTTTTATTATCTGTAATTAAGCACAAAGCTACACAATGGGCTATCTGTGCTCTGCCCACCACGGGTATAGAAACCCGGATTCTAGCGTTATAAGTCCGCAGACATACCGCTGTGCTACTGGGGGGCCAGAAATCTTTTGTGTGCCATATTAAAACATCTCATGAATCAAGTGCTATCATATCCATTGTCAGTATATGAAATCTTTTGAGTGAAAGCCACGCCCAGTGGCACAGCAATAAGTCTAAAGACTTATAACGCTAAAAATCAGGTTTCGATACCCATGGTGGGCATAGCGCTGACAGCCAATTGCTTAGCTTTGTGCTTAACAACAAACAAATAATTGAGAGAAAGTAAAGAAAAAATGTAATATTATATGAAACACATCATATTTGCTATATCCATATGCCATTTATCTATCTTACTTGAATTAACATTTACTGAATCAGATGAACTTGCGATCCGAACTTGTAAGCTAGTGTTTTATATCCCAGAGCGGGTCAAGTGGCCAGCGCACAACACGAGAAGGCAACATTAGTAACTTTATAAGAACATATGGGTGAAAGAAAATAAAAAATGTAATATGCTAACCACAGTATATTTGCCATATACTGTGCCGGTGAGGCCTTTCGCTTAATACCAGGGCTCATCATTCCGGCTGGGAATAAGACGGACGGCCGTGGTCGAAACGCTATTTATATCATCAATTGTTTTAACAACAACTGTTGCTAGTGTTATCAAATCCATTATCATGTGCCTTTAAGGAAATGCTGAACGTCTAACCCTGATGAAAGAATATGGCTCAGAATATATTTTAACAACATAAAACATCTTACTGTGACGTATATTTCGTCCATTAGTTGCTTGTTAAAAATATCATTCAATGCCTGCCTTGACTGGATACGATTTACTATCTGAATACCCTTTAGCCTCTTTTGGAACATCGACAAAAGGACAGAAAGAATATATCGCGAATGTTAACCCCACTTGGGGCTAATTCGGAACAGGAGTAACGGTCTATTCCACCATTATATACCAATGATTGGTCGAAAGTGTTAATAAGAAACTCCAGGCTTCGCTTAATGCCAAGGTGGATCTCCCCCCCTTTTTTTATCACAGTGCATTGTTCCGGTATTTCTAGTAAAAATAATAAATTAGCTATAAATAAATTTCTCATGACGTCTTAGAGGACGAGTTCATTCCATTAATTGAAGGGGGAACTTGGATATACATTCATTGTGTGTTGTAATCAATTAATAATGCTTTTCAACTTCTCTCTCATTCTTTTCTGTGTTGTTCCCTATTTTATATTTTAATTTTCATGTTTGGTATTTTAAATCGGAAGAGATTTTTTTATGCGACATAACAGTTAAAGGCCATAAAAGAGACTCTTAGGATTTAGGTGTAGTCGTCTATTATATTGAAATACTGACTAATGATTTGTGACCTCTTAAAGTGATTGTAATGCACGAGATAAAAAGTGTTTGTCCACATATTTATTCCCTGACATAAACGGCCCACAACTATCTCCTCCGTCCCACCAAACATGCTCGCCCTTTCAGCCGTGGAGGCGTTATAATGTGACGGTCAATCCCACTATTCGTTGGTAAAAGAGTAGCCCAAGAGTTGGCGGTGGGTGGTGATGACTAGCTTCCTTCCCTCTAGTCTTACACTGCTAAATTAGGGACGGCTAGCTCATATAGTCCTCGTGTAGCTTTGCGCGAAATTCAAAAATAAAACAAAACAAAGACTATCTCCTGTCTTCTCTTCATCTTCGAACGCTCTGTTAAGTGTACGCAATAAAGTAAATATAATCAGAAACTATATAGCTAAACACTACAATGATCAGAGGAAAGGCAGCTAGTTATCAGAACCCCCTCCCTCCACAAGGGTTTTGTCTAGTTTGAACCGAATTACGGGACTGAACGTCACCATTATAACGCACTCACAGTTGAATGTGCTAAGCACGTTCGGTGTTATTGCCGTGCGAACCTTGAATTTCTGCTACACAGCCCGACATACTAGCCCATAGACCAAACCCGACCCTGAGATGTTAGTGTTTTGAAACTTGAGGTTATGGTTAATTTTTTTACATGTTCAGAAAAATATGAATTTTCAGTTCTACTTGTTTCTCCTACACGGTCTGACTGACAGTCAACATTTCTACCCATTTCTCGTATACAGTATGACTGACAGACAACACTCCTACCAATTTCTCCTACATGGTCTGATTGACAGTCAACAGTTCTACCAATTTCTCCTACACAGTTTGATTGACAGTCAACAGTTCTACCCATTTCTTCTACACAGTCTGACTGACAGTTAATAATTCTATACATTTATCTTATACAGCCTGACTGACACCTAACAGTTTTACCCAGTTCTTCTTCACAGTCTGACAGAAAGTTAATAATTCTACACATTCATCTTATACAGTCTGACTGACACCTAATAGTTCTACCGGTTTCTCCTACATAATCTGACTGACAGTTAACAGGCATTGTAGGGAAATGAGCACATGCTTGTTAATGTAAAGTGGATTTACTTCCTTATATATATATATATGCAAGTAGAAATTTGGTAACAAGCATGTAAAATACCTAATTTTTTCGATTAATTTTGATATGTAGTGAATGGAGAACATTCAGGTGTAATATTGGCCAATAAACAAGAAAGAAGAAGCAGAAACACATAGAAAAACGTGTTTGATATACAGGGTGACCCAAAATTATCTTTCCTATTTTAAAATTTAATAATTAATCAACTTAAAAAATACAACTTCACAGTTTTCAACATCTTGTAGCCAAACTCAAATAGTTCTTATTGAGATGTCAGTAGAGTTCTACATGTGCACCATTAGTGGCCATAAGCATGTCTAACCGATAATCGATTTCAGTCCACGTTGGCTGAAACATGTCCACAGTTACAGTAGCGATGGCGTCAGTTATCCTGGTCTTTAGCTCCGTTATGTTCGTTATAGGTGTGCGACACACGATATCCTTAACATACCCCATACTTCTTTCCCGCACTGGCGCCTGTAATTACCCTCTACCACAGTCATTGACTTGGTTTCTACAAGCCAAACAACACATTGAGCCATTTCTCGTACGGATGCCATTTTACGGGGTAACATTACTCACTGGAGTGAAAAAAAAGAACAACAAAAAACATGTTTGAGTTGGGCTACAAGAGGCTGAAAACCGCATGGTTGTATTTCTTTAGTTATCTAATTATTAGATTTTAAAATATGAAAGATAATTTCGGGCCACCCTTTAGCTAACATCACGCAGTGCGTAGGGAAATGGTCTTTATTTTCACTTGTATTAGTAATAATGGTTAGACTTTATTAATTTCACTACAGCGCATCATTGCATAACACCGATATTATTCTTAGAACTACTGATTTAGTAGCTGATGTTAGAAACTGCTGCCATTAGCATATTCAGACGTAAGCTGCCATCTAACCTTAAATATTTTTCTATTTACGACACGTTTGTATGATTAAATCATACAGGTAAGTATATTCACACACAAGGTATAGTGTATGTCATGTATAAGCAGTAACTAAGAGCTTTACTCTTTCACTGTTATTGGGACATGTAACCCCCTCAAGAGCACCGACATGAGTGTATATATACCAATTTGTTTGCTAATTTCAAGAGGTTATTTGCTTTAGCAGTCCTTCGTTTAGGAGTCATAAATTAGAGAAGGCAGCTATTCTTTATCAACGAATAGTGGGATTGACTGTCATATTATAATTATCCCACTACTGAAAGGACGAGCATGTTCGGTAATAGGTTTCGATATTACTACCCGCAGATTGACAGACAGAGAGAGAGATAGAAAGAGAAAGAGCAGACTTGTCTGTTTGGTATCTCAATGTCACAAATTATTATGAAGAACCTGCTTAAGTAATTTCGATGAAATTTGATAGATCAGCACAGGTTCTTTAGACTAAATGTTTGTGTGTGACGCTCATTTCAGTTTTCCCTCTTGCTACTGCCTTAAGTGCTTTACTTCCAGAACTTCAGAGGTAGGTCTGAGGGTTTATAACGCTAAAAATCAGGTTTATATACCCGTGGTGGGCAGAGCAATAATGTCCCATTGTATAGCTTTGCGCTTAACAACAAATAAACAAAAACTTCCCGAACTTTCATCGTTCGTATCAAGTAAACCTACATGGCCAATGACGCACTAGCCCGCCATTCTACCATCCCCGTAAAGTCAACGAAATAAATGCCGCGCCTACTTTTGCTAGCACATGTACAGGTCTAAAGATTACTAATTCTTGTGAAATTTAAAGTCATTAAAGTAAGTAAGTACTACCATGTTGTTATGCGTTTTTATCACTGAATGTTAAACCTAACGGGACTGTTTTATTACATACACAGCGCTAAATATTTAAAAGATAATTGAATTCTAATATTTCAGCAAAGGAGAAGCATTCTTATAAAATAATGTTACTAATTTCATCAGTTCTTTATGCCAGTAAGATATCTGATGGCCCGCCGTTTAGTCAGAAAGGCAAATTATTGGTATTATTATTGGCTTTAGTCTTTAGAGTCCATGATATTTTTCTTCAGTATGTGCAAAAATGCGAAATCCTATAAACTGAGCACTTTCGAAAGGTGGAACTTCCTTCATCAGGGGCAAACTGGGAATCTCTCCAATATGTAGTGCGGTCATCGGGAACAACAATGATAGTCTGACATCAATGTTACCTGCTTGAAATCAGAGGTGTTCATGAGGTTGTGAGGCATCTCCGACAACATTTACGAAAGAGATGTTTTCAGAGCATCTTTAACATCTGGAGTCACTTGGTGGAATGCGACGCGTCTCCAAAGAGCATTCTTTATATGCTCGATGAGACTAACATCCGGTGAGTGTGTACTTAACCCCTCTTTTCTACGAAGAATGTTTCAACCTTTAGCACAGTGGGGGCGCTCGTTATCATCCATAAAGACAGGGGTAATTGCACTAGCATGCGGTAACACAAAAATATAATTTATAGGCTACATCCAGCTATCATTAATGGTACAATTTCGCAGAATGTAGAAGTCAATATGTTTACCATCACTAATTCCTGCTTACACCATAATTCTACCATAGCCATAAGCGTCAAGTTACTGGCCTGTAGGAAAATGGGTTTGAATTTAGACCAAGATTCTTTTTCAGATGAGAATACGCCGTATTTGGCTGTAGGGTCAAGTGAAGTTTGTCTTTGAAATAATATTATTCACACATACTATTGGTCTATATTCTTGGTATTATTCCAGAGAGCTGTTTTGCGACATGCTGCGAGCGGAATGCACCTGATTGAACGGGTGCCCGACATAAAAAGTCAGCCTCGTGAACCTTCTTTCAAACAGTTGCGACTGTGAACATCTGGCTCAGTCTCTGACAAAGTATCCTAAGACTGTTGCGAGTAGGAGCAAATAGTGGTCGTCTTTTATGTTGTTGACAATAGTCAGTCTTATCCAGGTGTCTGAGAAACAAAACTATTTTACGCTTTAGATGTTATGAATGCCATCAGATACTCAATTTGCATTACAGTCAATTAGCTTAGATACACACACATAGATAATCTGCACATGACTACTAAAAGCATTATGAATCTTCATACCTCATTTAAAAAAAATCTTAAAGTATTAAAACTTTATCAAGAGCTAGGCAATGTAAAGTTGAAAGGAGGAAATTAAAAGAGCAAATAACATTTGACTTTAACTACTTTAATGTTCTTTTAAAAGCGGCGAGCAAGAAGGAAATCTAACACTTTTATCAGCACACTGTAAAGTGACTGTTTGGTTACGTCTTTTTATTTAAATGATATTTTTTTTGCTTAATAAATTGTCGTCTTTGAAATATAATGTCCCTTGGCGGCACAGCGGTAAGCCTTCGGACTTAAAACACTAAAATCAAGGGTTCGATTCCCCTCAGTGGACACAGCAGATAGCCCGATGTGGCTTTGCTATAAGAAAACACACACTTGAAATCAAAATTACAAGTTTATGTAGCGCCATCTCTCGAGCTTTAGGGAGATTAGGGCACTCTTCCATCGTTATCTGTGTAAAACAAGAAGAGCAAAAGATAGAGGAATGTCAATATATAAGTTTAGTTACAGACGGGTGAATTTAAACCACGAACACTAACTGTTAGAAGACCACATAAGTTACTAAAAACATTATATTTTCTGTACAAATGTTTACCAAGGGGTTATGTTCGTTTATTTTAGAGCCAAGCCTCGTTACATTGGTTTGTGTCCACAACAGGGAATCGAAGCCCAGGTTTTAGCGTTGTAAGTCTGTATACTTACCGCTGTCCCACCGGGGCACTCTCATATAAGAAACACCCATAGTAAAAGATATTTTGAGTGGTAGTCTACATTGATAAGGAATAGTTTAAGACTAAAAAATCCTAAAACTATATTTCATGTTATCAGACGATTGTTTATTGGGCAACAGAACTAATAACTCTCATCAGAAAGAACAGAATTGTGTAAAAAACAACAACACAGAAGTGGGGGCGTCTGTTTCTGCACCCTAGCCGACGACTCTCGTGCAAGCACTTCACCTCGATCAGCCGTAATTGCAGGGTTTACCCTTGGTGCCCCTGAACGCAAGCCTTAACAACCAGTCAGGTGTGGCTGAACCCACGAGGCACGCGAGAATCCAAGCACCCCTGCCGTTGTCAGCGGCACCGCCTACAGGGGAAACAAGCAGGTAAACAGCCGCAGAGCCCTGTGGGGGACGAAGTCAGGGTGTTTTCGCCAATAAGGAGTAAGCTGAATGATTTTTGTTGCATATGTAATGATTATTTCGTGTTTTTCTAAGCCTAACTAGGAATTCATCCACAAGTGTTCGGCGATGAAGAGACCGCCTCATCATCTGTATGATTAATTCTTCGCTAGGTGGGTGGTCTGCCGTTAAATGAGACTCGATCTACGAGTTTATAATTGGAATTTTAGAGCTGAAAGTTAGCGTACTGTACGTCATGGTGTAACTAGTGGTGACCTTTAACTTACATCTGAAAGATCTTCGAGTGCAATGTTTGGTAAGATGCTGGCTTATGCCGTTTAATAGTTCTTCCCACATATACATTATTTGCTTAGAAATATTCCATTTTGTTTGTTTATCAAACCAATTCAGGTTTTTTAACGGCGTTGGTGATTAAATTTAATATTTTCCAAATTAAAAAAATTACAAAGAAACTCTAAATTATGGCTGCTAAGCGTCAATTTTTTTTTCTGCAAGAAAAAGTTTCAGCAGTGTTTGAATGTCTGTGTACCCATTAGAAGTGTTTGCTAAAACACAAACGTACAAATTAACAAAAAAACATTGAACCGAACCTTAAATCAACCAGCTGGTTTAGATACCAAATACACTAAGAGAAGTAGTTAATTTTGCTCTGTTTTTGTATTTAGGTTTGGTTTAATTGTTGTTAAGCGCAAAGCTACACAATGGGCTGTCCGTGCTCTGCCCACCAGGGGTATCGAGACAAATTTTTTAGCGTCGTAAGTCTGCAGACTTACAGCTGAACCACTGGGGGTGGGGGCCGTATTTAGGTGTGAATAAATAGTATATGTCAATGTATGTAATTCTTTTTTCGTACATGAACATTTTTACGTTAAGGCCAACTCTTCCTTTCAAGGTCCAGTGGAACATTTCACTGTGGGCCTGTTTTCCGTCAGAGCACTCGTGAAAAATGTAATTACTGTGATTTTATCGTCATTGTATTCTGTGCATGCACAGTAGGTCTAGAGGTCAAGAGTATTTAACACTATTCTATCAGTCTTAGGATTAAATGCACTGACTAACCAAATATATGGTTACTCAACATAGTGATTACTATCAGCTTCATAAAGAGTGTTTTATTACAAGGCCCATTTTCTATTTTAGTGCGCTCTAAGCTACTGTGTTTTATTCACCAGTTAAGCCTAATTACACGTAAGCGGTGATTATACGGATAATTTAAACTTTAACTAAACTGTCCTAAATACTACTGCCACTATTTACTCGAGTCCTCTATTCAATATATTACTCCACTTCTTGGGCAA
This sequence comes from Limulus polyphemus, assembly GCF_000517525.1. Lineage (NCBI taxonomy): Eukaryota > Metazoa > Arthropoda > Merostomata > Xiphosura > Limulidae > Limulus > Limulus polyphemus. The sequence continues at coordinate 260,322 of NW_013666013.1, read as the reverse complement.
CAATAAATGCGATAACTAAATATCTCTGACATTTTATGAGAAGGATATGGTTAAACATATCATGTATCATAGGTGTTATTTAAATAAATTGAAGTCAAGTTTGGTTTGAATTTATGCGTTTGTTAGTTGTGGACGATTTACACATCTTTTACAATTCCAGACAGCTAGTCACGTAGAGAAATAGCTAAGATGAGATAGACAGAAGAATAGACATACTATCGACAGATAGTAGAGACGAAAGAAGAAACAGGTAGTGGACAAGTAATATTTATTAATAAAAATGCACGACTAATATATATATATATATATATATATATATA
>NW_013666013.1:258017-259002 GCF_000517525.1 Limulus polyphemus | reverse complement strand
ACACGATTCAGTCAGGTTACAACAAAATCCATCATTGTTGGCGTTCGCCCACGATTCAGTCAGGTCAGAACAAAATCCATCATTACTAAAGACGCAATCAGTTGGTTATTTGAAATCAAAAGCAGTTATTAATGAAGAGAGAGAGGATAATTATTGAATCAAATCAGATAACATAAAGTTGATAATACAGAACTACATTATTCATGTTAGATCACAATCCATCAGTTACAGGAATAAGTTAGACAAGAGAATTCAACGGAATGCTTAACACTCGACTCACTCTCTCACTAAAAAGAGCGCAGGTTGGCACTGTAAAAAAGCTCTGAGTTTCGAAGCAGACGAGCCGAGCTCAAATCATTTCCCGCACTTTAAGTTATGTGTGCGTTATAAGAATAATAGTCAATCCCTTATTGTAGATGATAAATGGTAGGGTGCTGCTAATTGGCTGCCTTCCGTCTAGTTGGTAGTTGAAAATGAGGGACGGCGGCATACAAACTTAGTAGTTTTACTGTGAAATATAAAGGCAAAATACTCTCACTAAGAAGATAAAAAAGAAGTTAAAATGTGATATCAAAACAACGTCTTCTGTGCGAATTTTAAAGGCTTAGCTTCACATTATTATAATACATATTTCGTTTATTATGATACTATGAAAGAATATCGAAAGTCTCACGCTACCGTGTTCAAGTGTAAATCAACGGAACATTTTAGGAACTTATATACAACACGTCCCATACAAAAGATCACTGTAAGACGTCTTACAATCACTTACAAACTCGATTACATTCTATTTTAAGTCGTAACCGTATCAGATGAGCAGGTTTCGTATTTGCTTACTTGTACATGGTAAACGTTAAAGCGTTAAAACAAAAAATGTATGAAATACACTCTAGCAGTATATATATTAGATATTCAAATTCGATGACGAGGAACCCACTTTGAGACTAATAATGGCTGGAGACGGCTTAAATGGGTAATGAAGAAA
>NW_013666013.1:253693-257463 GCF_000517525.1 Limulus polyphemus | reverse complement strand
TTTCTTCATTACCCATTTAAGCCGTCTCCAGCCATTATTATATATTAGATATGTAAATCTCTACACACTCTTGAAAAACAGTTACGTCACCTTTAACAATTCAGAATATTTCACTTTATTTGCGCTAACTGGTGGCAGGCACCTATTTAAATAATGACAAAGATTTATGTTTCCACCGATTCGCCTCACCCAACTCCTTAGTTTTAGCACTCGCTATTTCCCCTCTCACCACCTATACAAAAAAAGAAGATAATACGAAAACAATATTCAGTTATTTAGTTAGTTTTTCGAGAGCGTTAAAGACACTAGACCACCAAACTGCTGTTCAAAATTTGTCGAGTTTTAATGTGTTTGTTTTGGTGAATGTAGCTGAAGTGTGTTTTGAACAGTTTTGGATCAAGGGCCTCGTTTACTTACATGAGCTCCCTCATAAAGATAGATCCTCGAGGAATTCGGAGGGCTCTGCATGTGCACCTCCTTTTTTATGTTGGAAACTAAATAATTCTTGGGGTGTTACGTATTTTTTATCGCAGAGATGTTTCTAAAATAAACAACATAAACTTTCATGGCTTAAATGAATTATATACGATAATAATAATAATATAAACAAACGAAGCTTGCTAAAACGTTTCTTGCTAAAGCCTTTCAATCACGCAGGATCACGACTCACATTTTTGATGTTACCACGGATGATAACAAAATGTTATGATTTAATGAAACATTAAACTTTAAGACACGCTCCATAAATTTAAAGAAATTGATAGCTCTACCAATCGGCACGCAAATTGGAGAGAAACGATTATTGTTATATATTTTAATTGCTCTTTGAAAATCAAAGAAATTACATTGTGCCTCAGGGGATCAGATGGCTTTAAACTAAAACTATTAGCGCAGATACTTTAATTAATGTACTATAAAACTGATGGAACACGCACACTGAATAATATATTTTTAACATATTCACTTGGCTATTTAGTTGAAAAAAAAAAAGACTTGAGCACAATGTTGTTATTTTTTCTGATCGTTATTTGTACAGAATCTTAAATACGACTGATATTACGTCCTAAAATATTTTAGCTTCGATCAGTATTAATCTCCTATATTAACATATGAAGTATTGCCATAATTTAACGAAAGACAGTATCTTATAGACTAATATTTATATAGTTAAACGTAGCCACGATGTTATGCATCGTAAAGGACTGATGAAGAATGAACGAATTGAATGTAAGCAGAGTCTAGTTATAATCAACAATCAAAGCAGGTTCAGTAATTCGTTTTCATTATACGTGCTTGATAACCTAAAGTCGGGCCTGACAAATATGTTTGTCCGGTTTGAATATTTGTTACAATAATTAGACTCTGATGACTAAATTAATAGCCTAATTCTGGGATACCGATCTTTGCGAATGATATATATAACCCATTAACTTTCACTTTTTATTTCACGTTCAAAAAAATTGTATTTTATGTTTTATTTCAGCAACGTTATCTTTTCTGTTACAATTAATCTTACAGAGTGAAGTACAAAAACAAGTTTTCTTTAACTGAATAGTATATTACAGTGTACAATGACATATTCTGTGTGACGCACAGTAGACAGTACGTATTCTTATCCACAAACACGAGACTATAATTGAAACTAATAGTTTACAGTAGAAACTGACTTTCAAACACGTGTTATATAGGTAGGGTATGGAAAACTAATAATATATGCTTAAATATTTACCCCCCCCCTCCCCATTCACCGTTCGTACTTAACAGAACTTGGTTTGGACCACCAAGAGCATTTAAAAACTGTAGGTTTTTTTTAAATCAGCTAACCGGCACTTATTTGGAAAGTTTTCTAAAGACAAATAGCACTTTTAAGGGTTTAAATATATAAATACTGTAACAAAAGCCTCTACATTAAGCCGACTACTGTTTTATTATGTACGTCCAGGCCAATTATATCTCAAGGTACATAAATGTGGCCCTTTAATAACTGTTCTGGAAATAAAACCAGATTTTTCACAAAAGACTTCTGGTTGGTCAGCGGCATGTTTACGGAATTATAACGCTACAATCCGGGGTTCGATTTTTCGCGGTGGACAGAGAGCAAATGAGAAACTGTGTAGCTTTGCGCCAAAACTTTTTCACAAATAGTTTAAATGGTTGTCACAGCTATGTCTAGCAACTTGTTTTGTCCCAAGAATTAATTTCCTGTGTTAGTATTGTAGCATAAGTACAGTAATGAATACCAAAATTACGTTCTTTTTTTTTCTTCTGTTGCGACTTTTGATGAAAATTTCAGTGATGATATTTCGTACTAGGATAAATTGATAGAAACAGTCATAATATATATATATATTTGTCTTGAACCGAATTTAACAGTGTAGGCTTAACTATTCTCAGGTTAAGACTTCAGAAGGTAAGCGTTTTCATAGTTTTAGTCCCGAGGCGCAAAGCCAAATATTTTCATAACGTAGAGATGTAGACATTTTCCAGATTTATAATATTTCAATGCCAGTCGTTCGAAAGCTATGTTGCGCAAATAATTTTTGTGCTGCCATCTCACGGTAACATTAATTTTCATGTTTTGCAATAATTGATTTCTTGTTTAGAATTTCGCGCAAAGCTACACGAGGGCAATCTGCGCTAGCCGTCCCTAATTTAGCAGTGTAAGACTAGAGGGAAGGCAACTAGTCATCACCACCCACCGCCAACTCTAGGGCTACTCTTTTACCAACGAATAGTGGGATTGACCTTCACGTTATTATGCCCCGTGGCTGAAAGGACGAGCATTTTTCGGTGACAGGGATTCGAACCCGTGACCATCAGATTACGAATCAAGCGTCTTAACCACCAGGCGTTTTTATAATAAAGTGATTTCCTTATTGTGGTGTACAAGTCCGTTCAACGTTCAGTTATATCTGTGGCAATAGTTGCCAAGCAGAATTGGATGTTACATAACAGTTGTCTTCGTTTTAGTATTTTTTTTTGTGGACTCACTAAATCTCCCATTTATTATGAGTAAGCCTTAAAAGGTATTGATCATTTGTTGCGTCTAAATAATAAAATTTCGATAAAGTAAACGTGTAAATATAATTAGATATACACAATCTCAAGCCTTAAGGGTTTGGTGAAGCTGAGTAGAACAAGACTTTTCACTTTTTTTTGTGCAATTTTCTAATCCAGACTTTATTGTTTACGATACTTATCTCTAGTTTCGTGTATACAGGCTAGTCAATTTGAACTTGCATGTTAGATTTGTTCAGGATTTTGGTTGAAAACTTAAATAACCTACTATTTAAAAAAACAGAACAATTTCTACTCCAAAGTATACTCAGTAATATAGTTAAACACAACTATGGTGACATTATTCAGTGATCCTCATTTCTGCTCTAATTTAGGAACGAACTGAGGATGCTAGGAAATTCTTAGGTTTTACGTTAAGTGTAAAACTATTGTAAATCTTTATCGTAGTGCCTTTGGTAGCATCACAGTGATTGCTAATCTTTACGTATTCTGAGGACTAATTGATTTAGTGGAAGTTAAATGGTAATCGAAGTTCTTAAGATAGATTGGTATAATAATATCTCTGAAATATCACGTAAACCGAATTAAAATTTACTCTAACTACAGCACCCTAACATGTGAATAGGAGCACCTCCGAAACCAGTAGTATCGTCTGAAGTACCCATAATACTTGCACACAACTCGCCCGAACATGAAACCATTCGAAACAATGAACAGACGAAGCTGTTTGTTTTTGTTTGTTTTGAATTTCG
>NW_013666013.1:242063-252693 GCF_000517525.1 Limulus polyphemus | reverse complement strand
CCCCACGGCTGAAAGGGCGAGCATGTTTGGTGAGACGGGGATTCGAACCCGCGACCCTCAGATTGCGAGTCGAGCGCCCTAACCACCTGGCCATGCCGGGCCCAGACGAAGCTACCAGGTACTTATGGGCCTATTTCTGCTCAGTCTTGTGTTTTTGTCGTATTTTAGATTAATAAGATTTGAAATTCACTTCAAACAGAAAAGATTTATTGTCCTGCACACGTGCAGATCGTCGACACAGTTTTTAACCTATACAACCAACCTCCACCTTCGCCCAGTGGCTCAACCATAAGTCTGAGAGCTCACACGCTTAAAACTGGGTTTCGATACTCGTGGTGGGTGTAGTACAGATAGCCTATGTTGTAGCTTTGTGCTGAACAACTAACAGACTTATATTTATATTGAGTTAAATGCTAAAAGCAACTGAAACAGGTTTTACGAAAAGAAAATATAAATATACGGATACACGTGTGATAACAGTAGCAACAGGATTATGAATTCTTAATTTATCACCAAAGCATGGCCGTTTTAGTTGCGACCACGCGTAGACCGTAAGCGTTGAATGTGCATCAAATATATCAGTGTTCCGCGATGTATATTCCCGGCGCTATTTGTTACATCACTGTCGAGACATTCTGCGAGGTTCGTCTCCTCCTGAAGACCAATTATTCAACGTTACTTGCGACGTTGTCATGGGCGTCCACAGAAATTTTTCGGGGGGGGGGGTGAAATTGTGAATTGAATAAAAGAAAATCATATACATATATTGTTTGTTTGTTTGAAATTAAGCACAAAGCTACACAATGGGCTATCTGTGCTCTGCCCACCACGGGTATCGAAACCCGGTTTCTAGCGTTGCAAGTCTGCAGAGATACCGCTGTGCCACTGGGGGGGGGGGCACATAAGTTGAATGAATAAAGGAAGAATTACGGTTCTCATTTTCCATGTGGGGCAAGTGCCCCCTCTTACGGACGCCCGTGGATGTTGTTAATGAGCATTTCTATCGATTTTTTTAAAACTTAGTGTTAAGTATAAGTTATGTGGCTCAGATATAACGACACGAAAAATTAAAAGCCCATCAGTTTCTGAGCACGAGAAGACCTAAGACACCATATTGTACAGAGAGCTCACAGACATAAGGATAGCGATAAAATTATGGAGATACTTAGCATTACATATTTGTTTATGAATACAGCAACGTTTATGTGTTGAAACCGAAAACCCCTCTTTTATTTTTCACTTTCACTGTTATATTTAACCTTTACAATATACAGTATCGGAACTTTCAAAATACAGATTACAGTTTTTCAAAGATCTATAGAAAGATATTTCTCTATCATCAGTGTACTAGTCGTTGTTTGATACTTAGACGTTTTGAATGGTGTATTGAAGTAGCCTTTATACAAGTTACTATAACAACTACATACATATTACACTACTGTTGAAATATCTTATTTAAGAAAAAAAGACAAACACAGTCCGAAAGGCTTAGCAACATACCTTTATGAAACGTGCAGATGTAAAACTTTACTGACGCTTTTAAAAATATTAAATTATCCCATTCGATCTATTAAAATAATGACAGCGAGAGCTTTTCACAATCTACAAAAATCACGATTTTTCCTTTCGGCTTGAATTTTTATACTAATTTATAACAAGAAGTTTTCGCAACGAAGATTTTACCGCGATATATCTTTATAAATTGACTGTTATTATAAACTGGCTTTTTAAATTATTCAAAGTTCGACTAGCTTATTAAAGTATAGTCTGAAACAATATTAGAACATTTCTTGGTTATCAAAGGCTATTAAATGATCGTAGACTTTATATAAACAAGAACAACAATTGGTACTTCATAATCATGTGATTTGTTTGTTTTAATGCGAAGGTACAAAATAGGTCATCTGCGGTCTGTCTACTACGAGGAATCGAATCCCGGACTTTAGCGTTTTCAGTCCGTAAGCTTATCGTAAGCTGAACCACTGGTGGACCAGTCAAATGGGAAATAAGTTTGTTGCAAAAAAAAACAAACAAACAATACTATCGTTAGAGAACTCATTGTTTAAAATGTTCATTGTATTTTCTGAAACAGCCTATTGTAATCAACACCTAATAATAGTATAATCACAAACAACCAATGTGTTACTAATGCTTCTTGTGCCACTGGTTTCTAACCCATGTGTAAAGAATCACATTAAACTCTATCGCTAAGACAAGAAACTCTTTAGCTAACGAAGTCTAGTTTATATGTAATATCTCCTAGTTCAACAACCTACGTCTCCTAGGGATGACAGAAATTACAACTTTTTAGTAAATGCGATTTTTTTTTCATATTCATTTGTCACAAACAACATTACAAAACCATAACCGGACTGCTATGCATACGGGCTAACCTAAACTTGTCCGCAGGCAACTTGTGCGCCCTCAAACCGTCTCAAGGATGCATGACCCCTTTCCCAGTCATCAGTCAAACATTATACATTTGAATAAAAATGAGGTACATTTGAAACATTTTATCATGCAAAGGAGGGGGGGGGCTCAGGTTGAACCATGTAGGGGTGCGTATGCTCATTGCCATACAGACTTGGAGAACCCTTTGTAAAACTGGAGAATTTGGATTACAACTTATTAGAATGCCCCCAGTGGCACAGCGGTATGTCTGCGGACTTACAACGCTAGAATCCGGGTTTCGATACCCGTGGTGGGCAGAGCACAGATAGACCATTGTGTAACTTTTTGCATAATTACAAACAAACAAATTTATGTGAACCTGACTATCTTCAGTTAAGATTGTTTTTTTTGTTTTTTTAATTTTCAGGGGGAGTTTCAGGTTTGTGGGAACCCGAGAGAGATAGAGAGAGAGAGAGAAAATAACATTTTAAACTGTAATATTTTCGTTTATCAACTTTTGTTTACTAAACGGTTTCGAGTGGCTACACTTCAGCGGCAAAACTCTACAAAATCAGAAATCTATTTAAAACAGTTGTTCCCAAATCTGGGGTCGCGATATGGTTACTAAAAAAAAAATAATGTGTTAAAAAAAGCTGATATGGGCAGGTTGAAACACATTTCCGAACAGATGGGGTCGCGCAGGTTCGGAATTTTTGAGAAAAGTTTGGGAACCGCCGATTTAAAGTCTACTTTATAATTACTACTATAAGAACCACAAATAATATAAATATGTACACTTACGAACGTACATATAGCCTTTTAAAACCAGTAATGTAAATGATAACGTTTAAAAACTCTTAGACATTTATTACAACCATTACGTTAAAAATGGTAACTTGTATTCAAGAAAAGTTTTCATAAAAGTGCTTGATTTTAGAAAACGCGACATATGATCTTATGTTGTGAAATTATATTTCGTTTTAATCTTGAATAAGATATATACGATCAGTTCTCTGGAACTGTTTGTTTGTTTGTTTGTAATTGAGCACAAAGCTACACAATGGGCTATCTGCGCTCTGCCCACCACAGGTATCGAAATCCGGTTTCTAGCGTGGGGGGGGGCTCTCTGGAACTGCTGTGGAAAGTAAAATATCCAATATTTATGTAACGTTCGTAACGGGTTTTACGGAAAATATAATTGTAACACCTTATTTTGAAAACATGAAAGTTACCATGGATTGTTTGGTTTCTTTTGAATTTCGCGAAATGCTACTTGAGGGCTATCTGTGCTATCTGACCCTAATTTAACAGTGATAGACTAGAGGGAAGCTAGCTAGTCAACACCACCTACCTCCAACTCTTGGGCTACTCTTTTATCAACTAACAGTGGGATTGACAGTAACATTATAATGCCATTTTTGTTACTACCCATTCTCCAGGCACTTGAGTCATTGTTAATTTCCCTTTACTGGGAATAAATTATAGGATGTTTTCTCAAATACCAAAATAATCTGGACATGAAAGACAGTCTCTAAATATTTACGTATTAATTACAAAACAATATAGTAAGGTTATACAGAAAATCTTTTTTTCCCTCATAACAGAATTTGTTCAACGAATTATCTCACGATTAACTGTAACCAACAAGAAAGAATGTTATAAACAACTTACAGTTTGGTGTGTGAAGGTTAGGCCAATTTCTGCTGATTTAAAGCTGATAATAAACACCTCTCACGATTAACTGTAACCAACAAGAAAGAATGTTATAAACAACTTACAGTTTGGTGTGTGAAGGTTAGGCCAATTTCTGCTGATTTAAAGCTGATAATAAACACCTCTTACGATTAACTGTATCCAACAAGAAAGAATGTTATAAATAACTTACAGTTTGGTGTGTGAAGGTTAGGCCAATTATTTGCTGGTTTAAAACTGACCTCAGTTTAGCAATCTCTTATCTGCAATTACATTATCAGCTCTACTCAATATACTAGAAGAATCATTGGAAACCTAATAATTACATACAGAGAACACGTGTTTCACAATATTGAAGAATTTCCCGGTTTATTCTATACACGCTTTTTTATACGAATATCTAACCGCTTAGTAGTGTTGGAACCAATGTAATTCTTGCCGTATTCGATATTCAAATTTATTTATACACAACGAACAACTTTTTCAGTATACGGATTCAATTCTCAAAAAAAGACTGATAAAAATAATGATTTTAAAAAAAAGAGTTGAGTTGAAAATGTATGTTAATTTGATTTGAGGATATGTCCTATACTCATGATTGTCTATAATTGGAATTATTGACCAACATACGGCAACGCTAATATTAGATTTCTTTTTTCTTTTTTTTTTATGGGACATCAAACTTGGATATAATAGAGGTGGTAATTTTATTAAGTGTAGCTCAAGTGTTTTTGTTTTTTTTTATCAATTATACCTTTTTTTGTATTCATTCGTAAAAATAATATTTTATCTTAATTTCTTAACGTAACAAACTGTTATTACTTACAGGCTTAAACGTTCAATTGGCGAAATTTTTTACAAGACTTTCTTTAAATATGACAGTAACATATGTACCAAAATGTGCATATAAAACCTGAGAACATTGGTTTGCGTTGCAACCAAAGTCACCATGACTTCTGTAAACCGTAAACGCTTTCATGTTCAACAGTAGGCTTGATATTGTGATGTTGAAAGTTTATATATCGCAAAACAAACAAAACGCAACAACAAAACTACACTCCATCCTCAGCTTTGCTAAAACTATCATCCACATATTGTCCCCAGTAAAGAGGTTTTATGACATTTGGACATTTATCCAGCTACTGCTTTTCATCATGACTTTGTTTGTTTTTTGTTTTTGAATTTCGCGCAAAGCTACACGAGGACTATCTGCACTAGCCGTCCCTAATTTAGCATTGTAAGACTAGAGGGAAGGCAGCTTGTCATCACCACCCACCGCCAACTCTTGGGCTACTCTTTTACCAACGAATAGTGGGATTGACCGTCACATTATAACACCCCCACGGCTGAAAGGGCGAGCATGTTTGGTGTGACGGGGATTCGAACCCGCGACACTCAGATTGCGAGTCGAGCGTCTTATCCACCTGGCCATGCCAGGCCATTCATGATGACTTAAGAAAAGATTGGCCATCTAGAGTTGATAAATCTATACTAATATGTGTTTTAACAGTCTTATTTTTTTTCTATGCAAACTGTGAAACAACATTTGCTTTCAAATTGTTCAAATCCAAATCTAAGATATTTTTGAGCACTAAGTTTGTTTGTTGTTAAGCACAAAGCTACACAATAGGCTATCTGTGCGGTGTCAACCAAGATTAGTGAATGAGCTTTAAGAAACAATTTTTCTGTGGTTTTGTATGTTCCTGAAGATTCTCTTTCACATCTCTTGATAAGTTTTTGTGTGTAATGGCCAACGTTTCAGGAAATAGGTTTGGAAGAAAGTGTTTGGAAATAACCAACGTTTCAGGAAATAGGTTTGGAAGACAGTATTTGGAAATAAATCGCAAGGCTGTCAACGTATAGATACAGACAACAGAAGCGTACAAAAATAAGAAAATATGAATATTTAAGAGTGGAGGGGTGGAAGTGGGTGAAATAAATGGAAGGTGTGAGATGAAATACTTCGACGGAACGGTAGATGACTGGAATGATGTAAAAGTTTATAGATATTTCAAGGAAATTTGGGTAAGCGAAAGCAAAGGGTTTGTTCTTTTGTTTTGAATATTTGCACAAAACTATACACAGAGACCGTCTTTAACAGAATAAATTAAATGTAGCTATCGAATAGTAACCACTGTCAACACATGGGCTGCTATAGATACAATAGTGGCTATTATAACGCACTATTTTTTTTGCGGTACGGGACTGGAACCATGGATCATCTGATCCACAGATTTACACACCTACCTCAGAAGCGAAGGCATTTAAGGTATTCGTTAGTCTGTTTGAGTTAGATGTAAGAAACTTTTTTAGTTTTTATGGAAATTTGGTGTTAGTCTGTTTGCGTAGATGTATAAAATTTTATTAGGTTTTATGGAAATTTGGTGTTAGTCTGTTTGGGTAGATGTAAGAAATGTTGTTAGAAACTAACAACATTTCTTACATCTACCCAAACAGACTAACACCAAATTTCCATAAAAAATATGAGAATTTGGTGTTAGTCTGTTTGGGTAGATGTAAGAAATGTTGTTAGTTTTTATGAGAATTTGGTGTTAGTCTATTTGAGTAGATGTAAACGAAGATATTTTGATATGCATTTATGGAAATTTTGAATAGGTTAGTTTGTTTGAGTAACTGAAAGTGAAATAATTTGGTTAGGTATTTATAAGACCGGTTAATATGTAAGAAAGAAATTGAAAATATGAAAACGCTGATTGGAACGGTGGCTCCGTAAGTTACTTTAACCCAACGGGAGGTCACCATGACTCTATACCTCTTGGTGTTAATGATTGAAAATTTAGCGCTGGCATTCTAGGGTTAACCCTAGAATTACCAGTTGACTCCATACGGATCCCGTAGTTTTTAAAACATTTCTTTGAACTATTTATGCATCAACTTGCTTTTGGAACCATAAATTAATTTTTTTTTGTAATTAAGCACAAAGCTACACAATGGGCTATCTGTGCTTTGCTCACCACGGGTATCGAAACCCGGTTTATAGTAGTGTAAGTTCGCCACTGGGGGAGGGGCAGATTTGTTGGTTATAGGGTCTCTAATAACAAATGAGTCATAAAAAGTACCACCAGTATTACAATAACTTGCCAATGTATTTTACATAGATAGGTGAAAGATTTAACCTACTATTTCTGGTCAGTTCTTTAGACCGAATGTTAAAGAGGTGTATTAGAGAATGCTAACAGCTGTAAATACAAATTTACACAAATTAGTGCATTTCAATATTGCACACGTGCACAGACATAACGTACCATATCATTCATACACACATGCACCTGTAATATTAGCCTCTTAGAAGGTATTTTGCTAATAGGAAAGTTGTGTGAAATTTACAAATTTTGAGATCGAAACGTACTTTATATATATATGTATCTATATAATCTGATAACGTTTTAGAACTTGTATACTGGTATAACCATATTTTATATGATTAAGCAGTTCAGTCGAACACTGACTGATATCAGTTAAAAAGTCTCGCTGCGATACGTTGATGTCTGTTACGGATTTCGCTCAAAGCTACACGAAGGCTATCTGCGCTAGCCGTCCCTAATTTAGCAGAGTAAGACTAGAGGGAAGGCAGCTAGTCATCACCACCCACCGCCAATTCTTGGGCTACTCTTTTACCAACGGATAGTGGGATTGACCGTCACATTATAACGTCCCCACGGCTGAAAGGGCGAGCATGTTTGGTGTGACGGGGATTCGAACCCGCGACCCAGAGATTGCGAGTCGAGCGCCCTAACCACCTGGCTATGCCGGGCCCGCGATACGTTGAAGTGATGTATACAGAGTATATTTCAGAATGTATCTCTATAACCAAACACTGTAAAAATACGCGTTAGCATGACAGTCAAGAATACACATAGAATATCAAAAACCAATGATAACAGTATCAAATTTAGGCTTACGTCAAGGCTATCAATCAAATGAAAAGAAATCTGTTAACAAAATAAGTGCTGAATAAGTGCACATTTTGAACATTTATAACTGATGTTTAGAACTCAGAGAAACATTATCACACGAGGCATTTCAACTCTTGAATGAAATGTGTAATGCATACCTTTTTTTTGTAAACTCCAACCCTCATGATACAGTCTACATTTAACACTGAATGACGGTAATTTGTCTAATTAAAACTCTCTCTTGAGTTTTTAGCTTGATATGTGAAATAACTAATTGGGTTAATTTAATAAGTATCCAAAACTTTTTCTAAACTTATGCAACTCAGGTTAATATGTAATTTATGTAGAACCAAAATATCTTATGTCTTTCAGTTGATTGTAACAGTAAAATAAATATAAAAATTAAAAGCAGATTAACGTTAAAAACAGAACCCGAGCTTGGCCTAAAGTTTCCAAATTTATCACGAAAAACAAAAGTATAAAGTGTTTGTTATCTGAATTCGAACAGTTTTAGTTACACTTAGTAGTTTCTTTGAAACTCAGCTCAATATAACCCTGAATTCTGAAAGGTCACAGTAATAGTGTATATTTGAACACTACTCTACTACCCACGCTAAGGGACTGAATGCTATTATCATAACGCTCCCATAACTTAAAGTGCTCGGAATATTTTGTCGTATCACAGAGAGGGCTTGACATGGCCTAGTGGTTAAGGCGATCGACTCGTAATCTGAGGATCGCGGGCCCGAATCCCCATCACCGAATATGCTCGCCCTTTCAACCGTGAGGGCGTTATAATATGACGGTAAATCCCATCATTCGTTGGTAAAAGAGTAGTTAGCGGTAGGTGGTGTTGACTAGCTGCCTTCCCTTTAGTCTATCAGTGGTAAATTAGGGAAGGATAGTGCAGATAGCCCTATGCGCGAAATTCAAAACGAATCAAACCAAACCGCACGGATTCTAACGAATGTAAATGATACCTACATGATCATTGCCCTGAAAAGGGGTTGGAGCAAGTGCGATTTTCTTCGACCCTCATGTCCTATCTACATCAATGTTCTTCTGTTCAAAAACCATAATTCGGAAAGAAGGAAGAAGCCTCTTGTACCTGACCATCCCAGGCCTATTATGACCAAAATCCCGATCACGAAGCTGAACGGATTCAAACGCGGTTCGTCAGCAATGAAATACCAGATCTCTCCCACAGGGAAAAACCCCAGACCCGTATTAATGGAGATTCTACTGTGAAAGACATAGGACAAACTCCAGATCCGTATTAATGGAGATTCTACTGTGAAAGACATAGGGCAAACTCCAGACCCATATTAATGGAGATTCTACTGTGAAAGACATAGGGCAAACCCCAGACCCATATTAATGGAGATTCTACTGTAAAAGACATAGGGCAAACCCCAGACCCGTATTAATGGAGATTCTACTGTGAAAGATATAGGGCAAACTCCAGACCCGTATTAATGGAGATTCTACTGTGAAAGACATAGGGCAAACTCCAGACCCGTATTAATGGAGACTCTACTGTAAAAGACATAGGGCAAACCCCAGACCCGTATTAATGGAGATTCTACTGTGAAAGACATAAAACAAATATGTTTTCTTTTCACAGCAGTCAAACGTTTCTAAACTCGAAAGTCGCACCTGTGTAAGCTTGTTGTTCAAGAGATTACCAGCAAAGCTGCGCCAAACGTTGAGGGTTTCTGAAGGCGATGCCTTGCCGCTAGTGTCTGTATGCGCTCCGGGAACAATGAGCGACGATGACTCGTTGTTCATTCCCATCCTAACGGTGTAAAACACAAAATCACTAGAAATGATTGTGCCACTCGCGTCTAATAAACTGTGAGGTTTTAACTTCTATCCAATTCTAGAAACAATTTTGACTGTTATTATTCTCGTATATCTTGGGTAGTTGATAAAATAATGAAAAAAAAAAGACATGAGTGTAGCAACGAATTTATAGTTGGAGGGTGGATGGGGGAAATAAGTTCTAATCACTTTACATACATTACATGTACATTAATATTATCTTTAGCTAATTATAAACTCAAATAATTTTCTAATTCTGTAAGAACACGTGTATACGGGTTCTTGGAATCCAAAATTTTAAACAAATATTCATTTTTATTAAAAGTTCTATTTCTAAAATATACCCCCAGTTGGCTCAGCTATACTTCTGAGGGCTTATAACGTTTAAAATAGGGTTTCAACACCCACTGTGTACCTTATAACTTAACAAGAAACAAACAAATAAATTAAAAAAACATTAAAAACGCTGTGGTTGTAAGCCTCAGCTTTATGTCTGGTTTGGCCTTTAAAATATACCAAACATTTAATCGAAAGTTACAATGTATTTTGTAAACGGATGTGTAAATAGAAACTGTGTTCATGTGTATAAAGTTTAATGGTGTCCTGTTCATTTCATATACAAAATAAATGTCTGTCTAACAATCCAATCTTAGCAACGCAGCCTACAGTTTCGGCATAACGTTCACTAACTTGGTTGTATTTAGTTTACAGATATGTTTCGTTCACTAACTTGGTTGTATTTAGTTTAGAAATATGTTTCGTTCACTAACTTGGTTGTATTTAGTTTAGAAATATGTTTCGTTCACTAA
>NW_013666013.1:206154-241171 GCF_000517525.1 Limulus polyphemus | reverse complement strand
GTTGTATTTAGTTTATAAATATATTGCGTTTACTAATTTGGTTGTATTTAGTTTATAAATATGTTTCGTTCACTAACTTGGTTGTATTTAGTTTATAAATATATTGCGTTTACTAACTTGGTTGTATTTAGTTTATAAATATGTTTCGTTCACTAATTTGGTTGTATTTCGTTTACAAAAATGTTTCGTTCCCTAACTTGGTTGTATTTAGTTTATAAATATGTTTCGTTTACTAACTTGGTTGTATTTAGTTTATAAATATGTTTCGTTTACTAACTTGGTTGTATTTAGTTTACAAATATGTTTCGTTTACTAACTTGGTTGTATTTAGTTTACAAATATGTTTTGTTTTTTAGGGCGTGGGAAGAATACGTGGTAGTTCTTTGCATTTTTTATTTTAAAATGGATTTCGTGTCTTCTGAGCAATAGGAGACGGGCGGTGGTTGTTGTTT
This sequence comes from Limulus polyphemus, assembly GCF_000517525.1. Lineage (NCBI taxonomy): Eukaryota > Metazoa > Arthropoda > Merostomata > Xiphosura > Limulidae > Limulus > Limulus polyphemus. Next base: position 240,719 of record NW_013666013.1, on the reverse strand, counting down.
TTAGCGCAATGCCAAACAGTGGACAATCCGTGCCCTGTCCACCACGGAGAATCGAATCCCAGATTTTAGCGTTTTAAGAGAGGCGGGGGATACGTTCATTATGCGTGCAGGTAAAAACAACTAATGCCAAGATTAGAAATACGTTCAACAAGTCTGTTTGTTTAAAATTAGAAATACGCTCAACAAGTCTGTTTGTTTGTGTGTTTGATATCAAACTTCAAAATGGGCTAATTGTTCTGTGGCCACCGCAAGTACCGAACCCTGAATTTTAGTCTTATAAGCCCATTTGGGTTGTATACGTTGGAAATATGTAGTGTTTGTACAACCATTTATCGTTTTACTTGAGGGGATTCTGTTACAATCATCTGTCCATCTTTTGACAAAGTACTCTTCCAACACCTAGATCTTGTCGTCAGAAGATACAACAAAACTGGGCCATTTCTAATTATTCACAGATCCCTTGCTATCATTTATCACTCTTGTAAAAAAAGCAGCTATCCTTAGTCAGACAAAGTATAGCTTTTTATTTCAAAAGTTTTAGCGGTAACCGAAGCATTAGAACCTTATTTGCTTCGTCAGTATTAAATAAACAAACAGACTTGTTGAACGTATTTCTAATCTTAAACAAACAGACTTGTTGAACGTATTTCTAATCGTATTTCAGGCGTGTTAGGTAAGAAGTACAGGACTATTAGATACATTTGACAATTTTAGAACGTGTAAACAAAATTATGATTTAAATACATTAACATAAGCATAATAAAAAAGCAGGTGGTTCATAGCAAATAGTTTATTCTAAATTTTACGTATTGCTACGAATTAACTTCAGTTTTTGACCTTCATTAGGTTAGGTAACTGTGAGATAAGGCATTATATAATTGCCAGATTACCCTGGCACATAAGGAGTTAGATGATAGTGAAGGGCTAAGTTATTTTAGAGAAGCAAGCTCCTTTGAGCAAGAGGCGAGGTCATTCGAGAGGTGTTTTAACGAGTAAAGCTAATTGGTTGTAAGCGTACAGTAGAAAATGCTACAGAACATCAAATTTATGATATCAGTTTTTAATACTTCATTGTCACCTCTCTGAACTAAGGTTCATGATAATATTGTAAGCTCACAACGCAAGTATTAGTTAATTGTACAATGTGCACGTTGTTTGATTATTTTTTAGTGCACAAAATTTCTACTCAATTATTTGTTGTAAAATCGGTGCTTCGATTCCCCATGGTGGACAAATCGCAGATAGCCTATTGTGTAGCTCTGTACTAAAAACACAAACTTGTTGTAAAACTACAGAGGGCATATCGTTGTTATTGTTATTGCTAGGCAACTTATGTTTCGAACTGTTCCTTTAATTGCTTTTACTAAATGAAAGATCCACATTTATCTAATGTTCAGGTAATTGAGCCGCCATCTTGTTCAATAAAAGAAAACTAAAAAAAAAGAACAACAACAACAACAACAGCAAAACCGTGTAGATTGTTCAATTAAATTCCAGTATAAAAGTTTATAATGTTTAACCACACGTTCACGTATAGCTTACCACATAATAGTTTTGAAGACGTTACAAGCTTTATCTTCAGAATGAAATATAAATATCGTTTGAAGAAAGACTACTTTTAAAGAAGGTGCTTATTAAAACGAGCCATTATTTATGGTTTAAGTGTTTAAAAAATATGCGTGTAACCTTAAAAAAATATTGGTATTAGTAATACCTTTGCCAAGGAAGTACTTCGAATTACTCAACTTGTAATTTGTGTGGTAGAAATATCTAAGACGGTAGTACGGTCATAAGAACTTAGAATATGCTACCTTAAAAAGTATTGATACAAGTACAATACGCAAGTAATGCCTCTAATTGTTAGGCGTGCTCTATTATAAAATAATTGAATTTTTTTCAGAATTGTTTTTTAAAGTACAAAGCTACACGATGCACTATTTGCGCTGTGCCTTCCGCAAGGATAGAGCTTCAAATTTAAGCGTTTCAAGCTTACCGGAGGGCAAGTCGTTGAGCGTTTTGAAGCTGTAATATCAATATCTTTTCTGAACGTCTAATAGTCAAAATATTCTATGAAAAGGACAACTGTGCTAATAACTGTAAAATAAATATCTATACAACAAATACATCATAAGTATTCAGTGAGGACAGATAATAAACGAAGGTGAATTTAATTTTGAATAAATAATATTGCAAAATAACACAAACCAGTTAACACTGTTGCATAAAAAAGAAATGGTAATTTTTTAGCTGTTTTATTATTAATAAAAATAAAATAAAACGAAATTTTCAGCAACATTCTGCATTGTAAGATATTTTTCTCCAGAGGGCGCTATTTCAAACGTATATGAAAGTTGGATCTTGTTAAGTCCTCCTGGTACGTTACATGTTTTTCTATTGGTTGATGCTATACTTAATTAAATACAACAAGGCCTTCACTTTTGGCCATAAATATACCTGGTAAGGAGAACACCCATGTTGAAATAACCTGTGGGCAACTTTTACGACAATAAGAACTATTACAGAAGTGTTCTCGACACTTGTCCTTTAATTTTCTTGTTAGAGGGTCTTGGATGCTACCGGCCAACTTTGTTGGTGGGCTAACGGCTCAGTAATGCTTGCCATAACTTTAATCCTTTCCTTCCATTAAGCAAAGGAATCTTGACGTCACAACTGAGATGTCGTCCCTCTATTGAGCTAAGCTGAAAACGTGCAGAACTGTCGTACTAATAATACCTACCACAGAAACAATATTTTATCCGAACAAAAGATTTCTATTACGTTTCTATGTCAGCATTTTCCTCACATTTTAATAACATCCAACTGATTGTTTTTTACGAACCAAGCAAAACGGTAATATATATATATATATGTTCATGGTAGGGGGAAAATTTGGTTTTTTTTTAAATGAATAATGGAGAAAGTCATTTGTTTGGTTCAGGGACGGAGATGACAGGTATAAAAAGCTTTTCTTCCTTAATGTCCACGTAATTACCTGAGATTCGTCGTTGCTACGTGGCTGGCTCGAGAGTAAAGTTATGTCTACATGGGATCTCTATCGTGCAGTTTAGAAAGAATAATATTTATTTGTAACTGGAAAGAAATTTCAGTGCAAATCAGCACGATGACAACCCAATAGTAAAGAATGCATGACGATACAAAAAATACAAGGGCACTCCGTATTCGTAGCAATAAAGATCAAATACTGTTACAAACTTTATCGCACATTCAAGTCTGAGAAAAATACTTATAAAAGATGTTGCACATATAAGTCAAATGTTTTGATTAGTAGTAACAAAGTCAAGTAAACGAGAACCAAAAGAAACTGCGTGAAATACAGTTAAGCTATAAAACACCAACACTTTTACAAATATAGTGTTATATAGTGATGACTCGGTCTTAACTTTAAACTTCGTGGTATCAATGGAAATTAAGTTTTTTTCTTTTTTAACTGATACATTTATTGAAAAAGCAATAGCATAGGATCGGATAGCAGCAGAAACTTAGGATTTAACAAATCCCGAGTAACAGCAGCAAACATCACATTGTTAAGAGTATCTTTTCTGTTCATGATCTACTTAGTTCGAGAGTAGGAATTCAAAGCAAGCTAGTAAACAATATTTTTGGATTGTAGTGCTCGTTCAAAGGCCACTTAGTTCGAGAGTAGGAATTCAAAGCAAGTTAGTAAACAATATTTTTGGATTGTAGTGCTCGTTCAAAGGCTACTTAGTTCGAGAGTAGGAATTCAAAGCAGGTTAGTAAACAGTATTTTTGGATTGTAGTGCTCGTTCAAAGGCTACTTAGTTCGAGAGTAGGAATTCAAAGCAGGTTAGTAAACAGTATTTTTGGATTGTAGTGCTCGTTCAAAGGCTACTTAGTTCGAGAGTAGGAATTCAAAGCAGGTTAGTAAACAGTATTTTTGGATTGTAGTGCTCGTTCAAAGGCCAGATCACCGAAGCACTCTCTTAATTCACAAGTTAAGAATAGAAACTTCAGTATGCAGAAGTGTCTATAGGCAGATGGATGGTGAAGTGAAGCATAATTGCAGAAAATCCAGTAGCCAAGTTTCACTATAAAACATTAATTTATTCTCTTTCGTGATACTTATGTCTCAAACTTTATTAAAACAGGTTTTGTACCATTCGCGGAACTGGATAAAAAACAACTTTGTGATACGTCATCCCTCTCAACAATACTAATTTATTTTCATACTTTTTTTTTTTTTACTTGTCACGTTTTCTATGAATGCTGTGCGTTTACAAGTATATACATAAGACTTCTGATTTTAGGTTTTAACCGATAAAACACCCTAGATAATAAAAAAAGTCCCCTGGTAGGACAGCAGTAAGTCTTCTAATTTACAACACTAATCTCAGGGGGTCGATTCCTCTCTGTGAACACAGCAGATAGCCCCGATGTGGCTTTGCTCTAACAAAAGCCCCCTGGTCTGCAGACTTACAACGCTAGAAACCGGGTTTCGATACCGTAGTGGGCAGAGCACAGATAGCCCATTGTGTAATCTTGTGCTTAATTACAAACAAACAGAAAATGGAATCGGTGATTTTCCAATAAGCTCTGGAAATGGTTATTCGGGTTACTTTACATTAATGACCCCACTTTCCCGAGTCACTGTGCTCGCGAAATTTAACCATTTCCATACGGACTACATTGCCCTGAATATTACCCTGAAGGAAATGAAACACGTTTCGTCCTTTGGCGGTAAGTTTGATTTTATAATTGGATATAAAACATTAACTGCTCTTACAAAACTTTAACATAAATAAAACTATGTTTTGTACCTGTTGTTACTTCCATAAGAAAAATTAGAGTGCAGAGAATATACGATATATTAGTACACTCATTACAGTATTAACAGCGAAAACTTCGAGAAACACCGATTTTAAGGTATTTATATAAAACTAAAAATGAAAACCATGAAAACACAGATTTTAAGATATCCAAACATAACTATAAAAACACCTAACAATAAACACTTATTTAAAAAAAAAACAACAACAAAAAATTAATAAAAGCCTAAAATATGTAGTAATTGTTTTACGAATAATTGTTACTGGCCAGAAATGTCTACATTCTCGAGCGTTTCGTGTGAAATGGCGAAAAAAAAAGAAGTTACAAATTCCACATTAAAAATATCAGTCTACAAACTATGTACGTTAGTGCCGGTTAGTTAGCCTTTACACAGATAACAATACTTATATATATATATATATATATACATGAATAACAACGCCCTTTTTGTTTTCAGTTTTTTAGCCTTTACACAGATAACAATACAAATATATATATACATACATGGATAACAACGCCCTTTTTGTTTTAAGTTTTTAGCCTTTACACAGATAACAATACAAATATATATATACATACATGGATAACAACGCCCTTTTTGTTTTAAGTTTTTAGCCTTTACACAGATAACAATACAAATATATATATACACATGGTTAACAACGCCCTTTTTGTTTTAAGTTTTTTAAATATTTTATTTGAACTATGTACAATTTATTTTTTCTATATAATACCTATAATTGTATTTTCCTTATGTTTATTACATTCGAGTAATCGATTTATCTTAGATATTGTTAAGAAACAGTGAGTATGTAAAAATTATATACTGTTGTACTCTTAGAAAGACCGAAGTTTTTGATTATCCAAAGCTTAAGTCTTCGACAGCCATACTCGTAACAATTTCTGTATGGTTAATAACTTTAATACCAGATGTCAGTTATTGTTACGATTGTTGCCTAGAGCAGTGCTTCTCAACTGGGTGAATGGTTCCCCACGGGTTAATGAGATCAGAATCAGAGTGAATAAGTATTATCAATTATACAACAAATTCAAGAGTAAAAAAAAGTCATTTGTTATTTTTATCTATTCTAGTTGTAGTTTGATATATATATATATATATATATTTATTTTATGGTGTATTCATTCTGGTTGTAGTTTGATATATATATATATATATTTATTAATTTTATGTTGTATTCATTCTGGTTGTAGTTTGATAAATACATTTATGTTTTGCTTATTTTATGTTGTATTTATTCTAATTGTAGTTTGATAAATACATTTAATTTGTATTTATTTTATGTTGTATTCATTCTATTTGAGTTTGATTTTATATTTAATCATAATAAAGAGTTTTGCGTTTTAATTTAGTAATTTTTGTCTTTTTTTTCGAACTGGGGTGAAAAACACATAAGGGTGAATGATATTGGAAAAGGTTGAGAAGCAGTGGTTTAGATATCTGTTTTCAAATGGTGTTCCACACATAAACGAATTTGTATTACTCAGTGCATTGTTGCCCGATGAAGGAAGTATCTGATAAGAGGGCCGAAAGCTCGCAAATAAAAGAAAAGTATTTTAATGCAGAGAAAAGTTTTTGTATAATTCTAAAACACCACTTTGTTGATGAATATAGACACAATAGTTGTAAAATCCAATAAATTAAATTTATGTATACGATCAAACAAATTGCATGGAATAAATATGAACTATAACCTATCTACTCCCCCCCCAAAAGAACAACAACAACAAACAACAACGGAAAAGTACTTTTAGGACGTACAACATGATAATGTGCATAGACAACAACGTCCTTTCGTCTTGTTTCTAGATGTTTAGATTAATATACTAGCGCTCATAAGAAAATAGGCTTAGGATGTACAACAACATGTTTATAAATGCAGACAACAACTTCCTTACGTATTGTTTTTAAATGTATGAATTAACGTATAAGCACTCACAGAAAAATGCACTTAGGATTTACACCAATGTGCGTATATACACAGATAACAGTGCCCTTGCGTATTGTTTCTAGATGTATAATTTAATCTATTAGCAATTATAGGATGTACAAAAATATGCTTATACACACAGATAACAGCGCCCTTGCGTATTGTTTCTAGATGTATAATTTAATCTATTAGCAATCATAGGATGTACAAAAATATGCTTATACACACAGATAACAGTGCCCTTGCGTATTGTTTCTAGATGTATAATTTAATCTATTAGCAATCATAGGATGTACAAAAATATGCTTATACACAGATAACAGTGCCCTTGCGTAGTGTTTCTAGATGTATAGATTAATGTATTCTAATACATTAATCTATACATCTAGAAACAATACGCAAGGCCACTGTTATCTGTGTGTATAAGCATATTTTTGTACATCCTGTGATTGCTAATACATTAATCTATACATCTAGAAACAATACGCAAGGGCGCTGTTATCTGTGTGTATAAGCATATTTTTGTACATCCTATAATTGCTTAATCATAGGATGTACAAAAATATGCTTATACACACAGATAACAGCGCCCTTGCGTATTGTTTCTAGATGTATAGATTAATGTATTAGCAATCACAGGATGTACAAAAATATGCTTATACACACAGATAAGCAGCGCCCTTGCGTATTGTTTGTAAATGTAAACAATTGATTAGCATACACAGAAAACGTGTCTACAAACAGTTACAGCACAGTAATCAGAGAAAGACTGCAGACTAGCGTAAACGTGTTCTCAAATGTTTTCCATACAACGCCCTCTGTCAGGATTTTAAGTGGAGATACTTATATTTCATCATACAATAGCACCTTATTTGCTTTCTTTTTATATGTTTTCATGTAAAACAGATGTAGTATTTAACATGATTAGAGCTACATGACCTTTGATAACTAGTGATGGGTTTGAAAAAAAAACAATTTTAATAATTGTTTTATTTTATAAAAGTGTTCACGGTGGTTATACATGAAATATTTATATGCAACTCATCAAAATTAAAACGATTTTACACGTTGTAGAAGCGAAAGGGCTAAACTGTGTTGGTTTAAAGTGGGTTTCGGTTTAGAAGTCACCAAGCACTCTCGCATTTTTTGTGGTTTCCGTCTATCCTCAGCTTCGCTAATCATCACAAAATTGTCATTTTTGATGATGATATGGCAGTTTGTCAGTACATACAAGCGGATATCAAATAATTCTGAGGTTTTCTAGGATTATCTCTCCGAACAGCCAGAACATGCAAATTTGTAGATCTTTTCAAAACTACAACTATAAAAAAATATAAAACAAAACTAAGTATATCTGATGTTTTAACAGAATAAGGGCGTGCATAACAGTTTTGTTTAATATCAACACAAAGATGCAAACGGATAAAAAATAAGTGTGAAACTGCAATGTTTTTGGTGCAAGTCCAAAAGAAAAAATCACCTGTTAATGATGACATTTTGAAGGTAACTAAATTGATAAGAAAACAAATTAAGAAATATTGTTATTTGGTTTATTTAAAAAGTTATAATGTCAACGGTTTGTTTGCTTTAGAACAAACTCACATTGGGCTATCTGCTGTGTCCACTATGAGGAATCGAATTCCGGATTTTAGCGTTGTAAGTCCGTAAACTTACGGCTGTCTCGCTGAGGAACAATGTGAAGGGAAAAGTTGATTTAATTTGCGAAGATAAATAATAATCTAATAAGATGTAAAGCTACTCTATTGATTGTTATTCGATGGACCTACAATAAGATGTAAATCCACTCTATTGATCGGTTATTCGGTGTAGTTAGAATAACATGTAAACCTACCACAGCGATCAATTATTTGGTGGACCTACAATAAGATGTAAGCCTACCCTTGCGATCAATTATTTGGTGGATCTACAATAAGATGTAAACCTACCCCAGCGATCAATTATTTGGTGGACCTACAATAAGATGTAAGCCTACCCTTGCGATCAATTATTTGGTGGATCTACAATAAGATGTAAACCTACCCAAGCGATCGATAATTTGGTGGACCTACAATAAAATGTAAACCTACCCTAGCGGTTAATTATTTGGTGGATCTACAATAAGATGTAAACATTATTGTAGGTCCACCAAATAGTTGATCGCTAGGGTAAAATACTTGATCGCTAGGGTAGGTTTACATCTTATTGTAGGTCCACCAAATAATCGATCGCTAGGGTAGGTTTACATCTTATTGTAGGTCCACCAAATAATTGATCGCTAGGGTAGGTTTACATCTTATTGTAGGTCCACCAAATATTTGATCCCTAGGGTAGGTTTACATCTTATTGTAGGTCCGCCATTATTTGGTGGACCTACAATGAGATGTAAACTTACTCCACTGATCGAGTATTCGATGGAGCTGTAATAAGATAAAAATATTACGCTTTTGAAGGCAAAAATGCCAAGCGTCGATAATAGATTTCCTCTGTTATCAATGAGAAGATATAACTTCCTAAATAAGCACTTGAAGAGCCATATTTAGTCTATTAACGAAAAAACAAAATAAAACAAAACAGAATTTAGGAAAACTTTCCAGAATTTTTTAAAATAAAAAAATTCAACAGTTAAATACGTGTGAAGTTAAGACGTATTAAGCTATACCGGATCTTAAACCAGTGTGAACTTTTACAATTAAAGCGTATTGAAGCGTACACTTCCGTGATATATTTAGAAGTAATGACGGCGGCATGAAATGTATTATAGCAGACGGTAACATATCATCAATACACGAGCAAACAGATCGAAAACGAGGCGTTACATTTCCACTGTTTCTGTTGGCGTCGGTGCTATGCGTATTATTATGGTTGTTTGTTAAAATACAATCATGAGAACACCATTACGAGATTTGGTATCGACCATGTGCACGTGAAGCATTATTTCGTGCATATTCTCACCCCATGTTCGCTAAAAGTATACTCCATGTGTATTTAGTTCTGTACTGGTGAATGCAGTATCCGTTTTATGAACAATGACGTTTTTAAGATAAATATAATGCTCAGGATGGCTTATGTAAACATTCCTATGAGTTTTGGGTTACAGAACCTTAAACATTATGTGCATCGGTGTCGATCATTTAGCTAACATTCTGATAGTTGCTGTTATACGACACTCATCGCGGTATATACGTTTGCAATTAAGCATACTATAATAAACACGTGTAATTACGTATATGATATTTTTTAAGAGTTTGATTTGATAACTTAGACAAAAAAAATCAATGTAATCTACTTTTTTCACACCAATAATTAATAAGCCTTTGTAAACTGACAATTCAAGTGTGCCATAGAGAGTTGTTGACTGTTAATGCCTAACGATACTGTTAATATAGCAATAAAAAAGTAGGATCCGAGATCCGTAAAATCCATCTATGTACAAATGAAGCTTTTTATCTTAGTAGCGAAATCCCAACAGATGGGAGATAGTAAGTTAGTAAGTAAACTACACTACAGAAAAGATACAAATATAAGATACACTACAGAGAAAGTAAAAGTATAAGGTACACTACAGATAAGGTAAGAATATAAACTACACTACAGAAAAGATACAAATATAAGATACACTACAGAGAAAGTAAAAATATAAGGTATACTACAGATAAGGTAAGAATATACACTGCACTACAGAAAAGATACAAATATAAGATACACTACAGAGAAAGTAAAAATATAAGGTATACTACAGATAAGGTAAGAATATAAACTACACTACAGAAAAGATACAAATATAAGATACACTACAGAGAAAGTAAAAATATAAGGTACACTACAGATAAGGTAAGAATATAAACTACACTACAGAAAAGATAAAAATATAAGATACACTACAGATAAGGTAAGAATATAAACGGCACTGCAGAGTAGTTAAGGATATAAGCTGCACTACAGAGTAGTTAAGACTATAAGCAGCACTACAGAATAAGTAAGAATATACACTGCACTACAGAGAAGGTAAGACTATAAACTGCACTACAGAGTAGATAAGAATATAAGCTGCACTACAGAGTAGTTAAGACTATAAGCAGCACTACAGAATAAGTAAGAATATATACTGCACTACAGAGAAGGTAAGACTATAAACTGCACTACAGAGTAGATAAGAATATAAGCTGCACTACAGAGTAGTTAAGACTATAAGCAGCACTACAGAATAAGTAAGAATATATACTGCACTACAGAGAAGGTAAGAATATAAACTGCACTACAGAGAAGGTAAGAATATAAACGGCACTGCAGAGTAGTTAAGGATATAAACTGAACTACAGAGAAAGTAAAAATATAAACTAAGAACAGGTAAGAATATTAACTGTGTTACATAGCTCGCAAAAATATAAATTACACTACAGAGGAGGTAAGAATATAAACTACACTACAGAGAAGGTAAGAATATAAACGGCACTGCAGAGTAATTAAGGATATAAACTGAACTACAGAGAAAGTAAAAATATAAACTAAGGACAGGTAAGAATATTAACTGTGTTAATAGCTCGCAAAAATATAAATTACACTACAGAGGAGATAAGAATACAAACTGCATTCTCAATACAAGCACTTAAGAGACAATGTTAAACATTGGATATGTATAGTTTGTTTCATTTCTATATCATAATACCTCTACAACTTTACCTATACCAGTAGGATACCTCAATAGAAAAAAAGCCTTTATGCATCGCGCTCTTTAACAAAAAATAATTCTAGTGTAGCAATAGAAAAGTTCGTCACTAGCAAGAACCCAGACAGATAAACACAGTCGAAACTTAAACTTTGTTCTTAACCACAAGAAACTCGTGAGTTTCTTTTTCACATCTGCAGGTACTAAAGTGAAGGGCCAGGAGTGTACTAATGGTTAGCGCGCCGGACAGTAAATCCAAGGGTCCATATTTCGCGTTTCGTTGCCATAAAATCACGCTTCGCATTTTGGAATTGTGGGTGCGTTATAAGTGTGACTGTCATTTTAAACCGTTCGATTAGAGTACCCCAAGAATTGGCGGATTTGGTGCTGTTGATGAACCGCCTTCACTCTAATCTTTTTTTGCTCCATGCCCCACCTCGACACTTCAAAAAATTTGATGCCCCCTTAATATAAAAACAAATTTGGTGTTGAAAAGGTATAATAATATAATGTCAAGTTTAGACATTTAGTTTTGAGTCACGGAACGTTTTTTGCTCTTCACACCTAAATTAATTTTTTTTTCTTATTGTAGCATTTTCAAATTGCCCCCCTGTGAGGCGTGCGCCCCACATTCAGAATCACTGCTCTAATCTATCAGTTAAAAATTAGGGACGGTTAGTACAGATAGCCATTTTGTAGCTTAGCGCAAATATCCGAAACAAACAAACTAACTAAAGCCATAAAGAAAATCGAAGTGAATCGGGTTAAAGATAAACCTGAATAACGAGTCGAGAAAGAAATTTCAAGCTATAAAATTCTAAGAGAATCATGTCACAATATGATAACAAGATTTTTGTGTTCGATTCACTTTTTCTACTCATTTTTCATTTGCAGCGAACAAGCTCCATCCACTATTTGCCTAGTTGTCAATATTATCAAACTATTTTTTAGGCGGACTGAGCCGTGTATTGACTTTTGGCGTAATAATACAGTAATTAGTTCCGGATACTTGGCGAAACAAACATCTTAAGAACTATATAAGACTTGAAAAATCCCAATAAGAATAGTTAGAAAAATTCACTAGTTCCCCTTTTTTTCATTATTAATGTTTGTTTGTAATTAAGCACAATGCTACACAATGGGCTATCCGTGCTCTGCCCACCACGGGTATCGAAACCCGATTTCTAGCGTTGTAAGTCCGCAGACATACCGCTGTGCCACTGGGGGCTTTTTATTAATGAGTTAACACAAATTGAAAAATGAGAAACATACACACAAAACTCACAAATTACGAAACCCAAGAACAAAATGGTTCATGTTGTGTGATGTAAAATGATGTTCATTGTGGGTTGTCTCAACGATTATTAACCCATTTCCCCAGTACCTTTTTTTTTATTGCGTACTTCGATTATAAACTACTTAGTTCTGATCATTAACTTCAACGCTTACAAAAACACAGACAATTCTTCAATTCCTCAAATTACTTTACAAAAAATGCATTATTTCACAGTTAAATAATCTACCTGATAGTACATGCGTGATCCCCAATTTATAAAATGCTTTTCTATTTCGTTTTTTAAGCACAAATCTGCGCTCTGTTCACCGTGTGGAATCGAAGCTTACCTGCTGACCTACCAGCAAAATCTATAGTGTGATCAACTAGGTTCTGTAATTTCAAACTCAGGTCTCTCAATTCAACCAGCTTTGTACGACTAAGAAGAGAAGGTGACGCAGTTTAAGACCGTAGCTACGTCTTATTTTTCTTTCTTTTGTGTGTGTGTGTGTGTGTGAATCTGAAGTGATGTCTATGAATTCTATACATTTTCATGAATTATTTGTTTGTTTGTTTTTTAATTTCGCACATAGCTACACGAGGACTATCTGCGCTAGCCGTCCCTAATTTAGCAGTACACGACTAGAGGGAAGGCATCTAGTCATTCCCACCCGCCATCAACTCTTGGGCTACTCTTTTACCAACGAATAGTTGGATTGACCGTCACATCATAACGCCCCAACGGCTGAAAGGGTGAGCATGTTTGGTGGGACGGGGATTCGAACCCACGACCCTCAGATTGCGAGTCGAGCGCCCTAATCACCTGGCGCTTCACGACGTAAAGTCTCTGTGGATCACATACTTGCGCACTTTGATATGTGCCCTCCCTCACATAAAATTTGTTTGTTGTTAAGCGCAAAGCTACGCAATAAGCTACCTGTTCTGTGCCAACCACAGGTATCGAAACCCAGTTTTTAGCCTTATAAGCTGAGACATACTGGGAGCCCCTCAAACAAAGTAATATTTTTTTTAAATTCCGTTTAATGGAGATTTGATCTTTTCTAATAAGGTGATTTTTGTGCTTTCTTTCATTCCGTATATTTTTTTGCAGCAAAGTAAAACAATCACTGTAACAAGAAAGAAATAGAAATTTGGGAAAATTATTGTTTCTCGACAAAGTTATAAAAAACAACAACAATATGGCACAAGTACATTTGTTAGTATCATCGGGTCTTCTAATCTTTTTTTTTGTTGTTGTTTCTATCGCAATCAAAGGCAATAATGCGTTTCTAATTATATGTTATTTTAGCGCAAAGCTACATAGTAAGGCAACCCCGGATTTTAACGATGTAAGTCCGCAAATTTATTCCCGACCTACTGTGTGATTTGATAAACGAACATGACAGTATAGTCGGAGAAACTGGGTCGGAAATAAGTAAAAAACTTAACAGAAAACGACCAGTCTCCTTGTATGCATTTAAACTACTCTTATTATTATTATCATTATTTGAATTTCAAACATCTATATATTTCACTTTAATTAGTCTCTCGGTGGGACAGCGGTAAGTCTACAGAGTTACAACGCTAAAATCCGGGGTTTGATTCCCCGTGTTGGACGCAGCAGTTAGCCTAATGTGGTTGTCCCTTAAAACAAACAAACACTTTAATGATTAATTCAGTATTGTTTGTTTTTTTTTTAACTTTTATATTTATGACGCTTTGGCGAAGTCAAGCTTACAAAAGCAACATCTACACAAGCCAACAGCTTAAGGCCAAGTTTGCAAATTGAAATAGAATTGTCTCAACTAGAATATATTCCTGATCGATAAGATAGGAGGAAGAATTATAAAAAATGAATAAGATAACAAGGATATGATCCTGTCAACACGACGATCACCCGAGAGGTTTGCTGCCTTCACGACCAGCTCCGCTAATGCTGCTCGGGATCCGACTAACTGTTACCCACAACCAGCCGATTACAGGCCTTTAATGGCAACCTGGGTGGTCTGGCCCGATTGCTGCCAATTTCCTGACCCACAGTGACCCTAGCGCCATCTACCCACTCATTTCCTGCATAGCAGCTGCTTTAACTAGCTCTGCACGCGTGACGGACTGCGTGTAATAGATAGTTGGGTATGCAGAGCGCTAGGCGAGAAAAAAAAAACGTACAGAGACCTGGTCGTTATGATGTAGAATAAAATCTATATTACTTCTTTTACCGAGCCCTCGAGCAGGTGTAGATACATGTAGAGTCTTGAATACTTCTGTAAATAGATGGGTAGAACGATAGCTCTCTTTCTCTCTCATATACATCTGTGTAAGTTTATAAATAATACACAACAGTTATGTTAGCTGTGACATCTCAAAGAAAAGGAAGTGTAAAAACAGCATCTTTTTACTTTTGTTACTTTAATACAACTGTTCAGACGCGGTTAAAAAAACAAACCTTTCGCTTATAAAAGAGATAAAAAGGACAGACAGATAAGAGAATGGTTACAGACTACAACGCGAGAATGACAAAAAAAATATTTTGGTAGAAAAGGTATCTGGACAGTAGAATCCACTCAGAAATGGGGGACACACCGTCTATCAGATTTAATCTCACAATAAACGAAGCCGATATTAAACTACAGATTAGTTGAGTGAGTTTATAATCAATTTATTCATAATTTAGAAGGAAAATCCTACTTTGATTCGGTTAGTAGTAGTAATTTTAGTCTTAACTCTTTAGGTTTTGCTATATCGTCCACAGGTGCTTATGTAGCCATTACACTGCAGGTTTGGAAGGCTAGTTTACCTACGAGCGCCAGTGGTCGAATGGCAATAAACGGTTAATTTGTTCATTATTCCGTTTTTTAGGCGTAACTAACTACCTTCCAACAACTGACTGCAGATAATGAATGATCAGTTTAGATGAGGGAAGTTATACGGTTGTTTGTTAATCTTTTAGGCTTGTTTTTGACTGTGAATGGTAGTTATATATATATATAATGGGTACTATGCGATTGTACAGCCATCTTTTATTTGTTTTGATTACTATTTATTTCTGTCACATAAATGACTAAAGCTGATAAATGGTGTATCACTACCACCTGTGTGGGCTCTATGGCAGTATATACTTATCTTATTGAGGAGGTTTTACTACTATTCCCATTATGAAGTTTGCGTCCTACTTGCATCTGTTTATCTTTTATGTGGGACGCTTTTCTGTCGTCTGAGTAGTTGTAATTTAAGCTTAAGAAGGAAAAAAGACGATATTTTAACGCTTGCTTTTTTCGACCAATTTGTGTTGTAAGGCACAAAGATACATAATAAGATATCTGTGCTGTGCCCACCGAAGTGATTGAACTTAGAATTTTAGCGTATAAACCTTCAAGCTAACCACTGTACCACCAGGCGGACACTTTTTTGTTTTGAATGAGGGTGAGGGGAATAAAAAAAATTACTTTTAGTTCGGAAGAGAAAAAGTTACTGTAAGTAAAAATACTACAAATTATACTGTGAAAACAGACCGCGAATGATAAAGACATCCCACAATCGTAATATTTAACACCTTTTCGGACTTAACTGCTGAGAAACAGTGAGCAGAAAATTAATGTTTTGCGTTCTAACTTTAAATTGTTTCAGAAAATTAAAGGAATTATTAATTCATAAAATACATATTCTGATAACTTTATTTAATTAGATATTTGCATTGTTTTATTTTTTATGATTTTTACACAGCTATTTTTAATATATAATACGTTCGTCACTAAAACTGAAGTAAGCACGAGGAGGTTCGCACGCATTAATCACTGAAAAAAAAAAACGCAAAAAAACTTTGTGCTCTACAATCTCTCCGCCTATACTAGACTTCAAACATTATTAAAATTCTCCCTTCGATTGGAGTGTATTTAATATTTATAACTTTAGACAGAATATTCCCATATATATGTTGGGAGGACGGGAAGAAATTCAGTTCCAATAATCTCGTAACGTTTATTTTTGTCAATCTAGAAAACTCCGAGAAGCCTTTTCACGGTAGAATTTGATGAATATACGACTTACGAAAGAGAAAGTTTTATTTTTGGAAAAAAAAACAACTGCCCGAAAGATTTACTTGAATCTATCTGTTTAACAATAATACGTGTAATTAGTAATAAGAACTTCCTAGTGAAAATAAAGAAGAGTGTATAACGATACATCAGCCAAACCACATTATATCTGCTATATTCACTGCCGACGAGGCTTTTTGGTTAATACCAGAATTCTTCAGGTAGGCTAGGATACTATAGACATATAGTACTGGTCGAGACATTATTTATATTAGCAAATTGTTTGCTAACAACTGCTACAGTTTGAACTGGATTAAATTGGTGAAATGTAGTGTTTTTATCAATTTTTAGTTATGTCACAACGTATCTAGAATTAGGGTAAGAATCTTGTAGCGCAATATTATTTACTTATTTTAACGCCATGTATTATTAATTATTATTTTCTTAAATTAACCTGTTCATCATGCAGAAGAAGCTATTGTCTTAACTTCACATTTAAATGTTTCTTCAATTTAAAACATCAATGAAGAAACTTATATATACAAAGATAGTTGGGACAGACACGTGAGAAACAGATAAATTACTTGTGGTCATTCACAACACAGAAAATAACAGCAATAAAAGAACGAAATTAATCAACAAAAATAAATAATGATAGTTGGGATGGGCACGTGAGAATTACATATAATAGTTGTGGTCATTCACAACACAGAAAGTAATAGCAATAAAAGAACGAAATTAATCAACAAAAATAAATAATGATAGTTGGGACAGACACGTGAGAATCACATAAAATAGTTGTGGTCACTCCTCGTCAATTCAGTTGACAGAAATTATTTTTTTTTATTCTGATGCTTAGAATATTGTGCATGATTCTTGTTTGTTTATTTTTTTAAGTCCCGATTAAAAACGATCTCAGGTTTTGTTTTTTATGAGATCTTCTCATTCCATAACACAAAAATATATATTATAAATGTTCGTAATGGAATGTCCTCAGACTTTATCCCCTAAACCACCCACCCACATACACTATAAAAGAAAGGTGGAATGCCAACTTCAGGAGAAAAGTTTTATTTCTCATTCCCACCGTCTGTCTTTAATAACTTAGTTTATATTTTCCTGTTGTATTTATATTTATATTTATGTTTATATTTTCCTGTTGAGCACATATTTTCTGATGGCTATTTGGATTTGGGACGTTCTGGACTGAAGCATACATATCTATTTCTCATTTCATTTTTAAATCTTGAAGCCTGAGAATTTAGTTGATTATGGGTCTTACACCTTGAAACATCCCAGGATATATTTCACAAGTTCCGTGCGTGTGAAACTTGTGTCCTGGATGTATTTGTTTTTCTTGTGCCATTATATTACTTTTTCATCTACTGATTACAATTAGTTAATACTTACGCAGACAGGCACAAAAGATATACCATCTTAGCACCTCGTTCTTTATTATTATCAGAACAGAATCAATTCTGTGTGAGTAAATTTACAATGAGCATTCTGTACAGTTGTTAAAAGCGCGTCATTATGTCGAAATTCTTAATTAGATATACACTATAATAACATAGATTAAATAAAAACTGCTCTTCTAAGGATAAAATAATGTATAACACGGAATATGTACCATTCTGTTGCTGTCTCGTCATGATAACGAGTAGTTCATCGATTGCCATGAACATCCAGGCCTAAATCTAAAGTGGTGACGAACTTAATCCTTACACATGTATATGTGTGACGCCCCATCTGGAGACACATTCAGCCACGTGAAATGTGTTCATAATTACGCTATTACGGAATGTTGAAAATGTTAAGATAATTATACACAAGAAGTAAAGACCTTTTGTATATTAGTGCTTCAGGACTGAAATAAAGTGGGAGAAACAGACGCAAAAGAGAAGCATAAGCCATCGTACGTTAAGTTTACGGATTTTGTTTCTCTCCCCCTTCCCCCCCTCCCCGAACAAAAAAATAAAACAAGGGTAATTTGAGTTAAGTTTTTTTCTTCTAAGTGACACAGTGGCCAAAGTGAGAGATGACAGAAAACAATAGTCTGTTAATAATACAAAATTGTATTATAAAATCTGTTACTGCTTCCTTGCGAGAAAAACATCCAGATATTATTTCAAATTTATTTTGTCGGCTAATCTGGAGTTAATGAGGTGTTTTTTGTTGTTGTTTTGTTTTCAGTTGTAGAATTCATTACGTCGGTATTTATGTTTCATCATTTTCTATAATATAACTGACGAAGAATGAAAAAAAAAAACTTTAATGTTCTTTATATACTGTCTGATTTTTATTTTATTTTTGAAGAAAACTAAATTCTCGGAGTTTCTTCATTCCTGTATGCCTTCACATGCAAGGTAACTCACAATGAGAAATGCCAGGAAGGCTACATTAATCAACATGCCGCTTTTATGAGCCTACCTACGTTCAATACGATCATTATTTTTGAAAATTTTCACTGAAACGAACGAAAGAAATGGCATTGGTTAAAACAGAAACGCGTGCACGCGATGGGCTTTGCGTGTGATATCATAATAAATTACAATACAACTGTCTATTTGTTACTGTCACAACTCAATAATGACGACAAAAACGTAACGATAGGAAACGTTTCCCCTGCCGGAAGATGTACGCCCTAGAACAAGTCTAATACTTTGTGTTTTCAGGGTAAACCGAAAACCTTTATCGTACGTTTACGCAGCGAATAGAAGATAGCCTTAGAGATAGAAATTTTATCGTCTTGATATTAAATTCAAAATACAAATATATATCTATTTAAGCTTAAATTGTACAAAGTTTTTCGTATTTGTTGTGGTTTTTTTTAATGCGATAAGTTTGTTTTGTTTGTAATTAAGCACAAAGCTACACAATGGGCTATCTGTGCTCTGCTCACCACGGGTATCGAAACCCGGATTCTAGCGTTGTAAGTCCGCAGACATACCGCTGTGCCACTGGGGGGCAAAATGCGATAAGAGGCTGCTGCTATAGAAAAGTATTGTCGACTGAATTATGGAACTAACATGGCGCCGAGTTATTAATAACTCGAGTGCACGGGCCATAAGAGAGAAACAAGTTAAGATATTGCACGCTACTTCTGCTAAACACCAAGATTTTGTCACGAAACACTGTAGTTATTAGAAGTTCACTAAGCAATACAACACCGAGTACAAACTGTTACGTCGGTTATTTACTTATTCCTTAGCAGTCGCAATACATGTCGTCATTATTCTTTTCTTATTATATTTCTTCCACCTTTCTCTCTATCTCTCTCCTCAGTTTCATCCCTTTTTTTTTTCCTCCGTGAAGTATTTTCCTCTCGTACAGCGTATATCTTCTATCCCGCCTCCTTCTCTGTCCTATTTGCCACCCAGTAGCTCGGTGGAACGTCTAAAGGCTTATAACGCTAAAAAACCGAGTTTCGGCACCAGTGGTGAGAAAAGCACAGATATCCCATTGTGTAGGTTTGTGTTTAACAACAAACAAACCTTTTTGTTTTTATACATTTCCCCGCAGTCTTGTGCAGTTGTTGATCTCGTTTATACACGTTAAAATTCTATAATTCTAATGATATTTTAACTCTTCTAATAGCGTAAATTGTTCATCAGATGTTATAAAAGCATCACCAATGGTGTAAGTAATTATTTCAGGTAAACAGAACAGTTATAAACATACTTGAAAAGTATACTGTCTAGACTTACAAATATTTGTTACAAAATTTTGACAAATCCTTATATATACCTAATTTGAAGATTGTAAATGCTAAAATACGTCTTGAAATTGTTGATTAAGTATTTCATTGACAATACAATTTATGGTTTTGAAAAAATTAAAAGATAAGCACAAAAGCCGAGTAAAATATCTAAAACTTTCTCGGATTGAACAGTTGAGTTTAAGGGATTATTTTACATGGACCGTGTCTTTTGCTACACGGCATTACATGAAGCGCGACATCTATCGGTGCTTTGTAGAACTAGATCATTATTTCCAATCATATGCATACCAATTCTTCAAAATCCATTTAGCGTGATATTACCTCCCCCAAAAAAAAGCCACATCATTTAAACGCCCTTACTTCTCCCCAAAACCACGCCTCATAGTGTGACCAAGGCAGTTCGTTTAAAACCTGACTATACAGTGTTTCAAGACTTTGTATATTACTCTATACATAATATTAATACATTTAAAGGTTGAGTGGATTAAAACATGATTTATTAAGGTCTGGAAGCATAAATGAATTATATTTTCATACTTAATTTACATTGGATCACCAAGTGTGTGCGACTAGTCATTTTACCTATATCACGTCAACATAACGCAAAATGAAGACGAAGTAGTGTCAATAGGGTTGAATATTTTCTATGAGCTTTGAGCTCTCCTCTTATCCGACAGAATTATCGTAAACACGCATTTTAACTAGCCAATAATATATAGTTAACCAGGCCTAGCAAATTAGGATAAGAGTCGCTGTTTGCAAGCCAATGTTATAGATATGCAATCGTTCTAGCCATTGAAGCTTTAATGCTGATATTAAATTAATAACTTAAAAAAAAAACATTATGTATAGATATTATTACCCTGGCTTTAGTCACGAGCCTATACAGCAATAGTGGCCTTCTTCTTTTTTTCTTTATGGGACTCGAAGGCAAAATTAATAGTTTATACCGTCATGACATTAATCATTTGAATTATCAATATGTTATCATAACTTCTCTGTTGACACCAAGTGCGATACAATTAAGTATAACTTCAAGTGTGTTGATATCCCTAGAAATACCCTAAATTTAATGCAAGTCGTATTTATAGTTACAGAGTATTTATAAACAGAATATATATTTAATATACTTACTATATTAGAACGGTTTGTTCTCATTACAGAATGCCTTATGCTCGCTTGCGTTTCATTATAATTCAAGCAATAACAGTAGTAGTAGTAGTATGTGAAAAATACCACGGATACTGAACCTGTCAAACCGGTTCTTCAATATAACTTAACGCAAGTTTATATGTAGCATTAGGATGGGAATTAAAATATATGTTTAAAGTCCACAAGTACTAAATATTTCATGTATATATAAAGAATACTTTTTTGATAAAACACCCTTTAATTTGTACCGCTGGGTAAGTAACCCGGAGGTTACAAAACTGGTTTGAAGGCCATTAAATACGAATTTAGGATGAAATATGATAACGAGAAGTGATTTTTACTTTTATACTAATATTCTTGAAACTGAAATCCGGGACTCTTGTTTATATGTATCTGCATATTATTTCTAGAAGTCGTATACGTTAATATCTTCCTATGTATCCAATAATACTGAGAATAGCAGAGCAAAAACAGAAAATTATATGAAACAGCTGGCACTTGGCGGTGATTTTGAAGAGCATTTAATATACGGTTAAATAGTTAACACAGGCAACAGAAAAGGAAGGGGGAAGAGGTCCATAGTTTAGTTGACCCTCCTACAGGTCTTATACCTATGAAACGTCGATCCAGGACCCCCAGTGGCACAACGGTATGTCTGCGGACTTACAACGTTAGAAACCGGGTTTCGATACCCGTGGTGGCCAGAGCCCAGATAGCCCAATGTGTAGCTTTGTGCTTAACTTCAAACAAACAAACGTCAATCCAGGATCCCCAGTGGCACAGCGGTATGTCTGCGGACTTACAACGCTAGAAACCGGGTTTCGATACCCGTGGTGGCCAGAGCCCAGATAGCCCAATTTGTAGCTCTGTGCTTAACTTCAAACAAACAAACGTCGATCCAGGACCCCCAGTGGCACAGCGGTATATTTGCGGACTTACAACGCTAGAAACCGAGTTTCGATACTCGTGGTGGGCAGAGCACGGATAGCCCAATGTGTAGCTTTGTGCTTAACTTCAAACAAACAAACGTCGATCCAGCTCAACAACGATAGTTAACTCTGCTGTGACTGTTTGCATCCCCAAACGTGGAGCAGCTTTATTAAAAATATTTTATGGAGTTGTTACTGTTTAAGCACAAAGCTACATAATGGTCTATCTGCGCTCCGTCTACAGTGGGGAATCTGAACAAACTATTCCACATGCCCCCACCCCTCCCAGTGACACAGCGGAATGTCTGTGGACTTACAACGCTAGAAACCGGGTTTCCATACCCGTGGTGGGCAGAGCACAGATAGCTTATTGTGTAGCTTTCTGCTTAAATCCAAACAAACTATTCCACATTCACCCTCGGCAATACGCAGTACCTACACCCGTAAAGTAAGCCATATCTGTCGGGAGAAATACAAACTTTTGGGGTCAAAATCAGCCTCCCATCCAATGCTCTCGCGTAAGTTACGCCCCTGTCATGCGCATATACATTTCAAGAGATTCGGCATACTGAAATTCTTAGTTTCCTGGTGGGTCAGCGCTAAGTTTACGAAATTAAACCGCTAAAATCTTGAGTTCAACGCTAGAAACCGGGTTTCGATACCCGTGGTGGGCAGAGCACAGATAGCTTATTGTGTAGCTTTCTGCTTAATTCCAAACAAACTATTCCACATGCCCCACCCCTCCCAGTGACACAGCGGAATGTCTGTGGACTTACAACGCTAGAAACCGGGTTTCCATACCCGTGGTGGGCAGAGCACAGATAGCTTATTGTGTAGCTTTCTGCTTAATTCCTAAGTCCACAGACATACCGCTGTGTCACTGGGAGGGGTGGGGGCATGTGGAATAGACAATTCACAAATAAACGGGTACCAACGCGATTAAATTTCAAATGATTAAGTTTAAATTTAGATTATCTGTTTATTCAGTCGGGTAATGGGGATAACTGGGTAAAAAAAAAAGCCTATTTGTCTTAAAGGTACAATATATATAGTAAGATATACAGGTTAAAAAAAGATGTTTGGTATTGGATTGGCAAGTTCCTTGACAGGCGAGAAACATTCCATGTTTCCAGTGATGATATGATTTTATTATTCACTTGTCGATATTGTTAACTTAAAGAAGATACACATGTTACAGTAAGCGTAATAATGTTTTGACACTGAAGATTTTTTTTTTTTTTTGCAGAGTGTTGTATTGAGTATCATGCATACCTCTAACTTCTTAACATTTGAGGGTACGGGAGCAGCACCCCCATTCCCTCAATAGTCAGTAGTCTCCACGATTGAGGGCATGGAAGACCAACTCTTCAATAAGCTACAAGAGGAGGGGACAATTTATTAATTTTAATAACATTATTTGTTGACAGAAAAAAAAAAGCCATAGGCGTAGAAACCTTTGGCACAGTCAAGCTATAGCGCGACAGAAACTTGGACTTTTTATATGTATATATATATGTGTGTGTGTTTGAGTTTATTAATACCATCACCAAGCACACTTCAACCACATCACCGTCATCCACTTGTGATTGTAGCCATACTAACATTTTACTGCTTTCTACGCCTATGGAAGAAGGTGAGTTGTTTCCTTTCATCTCCTTTTATATCCCTAGTGCTTAGCATAGCTTAGGGGGAGAGAAGCAATTTGCTAGAAGTGAGGGGGACTCTTCCAAGGCCTTTGGGGGAGGAGGCGAGGAAGGGTATCACGATTGGCTATAGTGTAATTTTGAAACAGATGGAGCTTCCTTTTGTGACCCACGTAGTATCAGCGAGGTCCAATCAGAAGCCAGGAACATTGAGACCTCATGAGGCAAAATAATGTCCCAGACTGTTTGATCCCAATTTTACTCCTCAGTATCACATGAACGAACTAAAATGTTTAGGTATTATTAGACGCCGAAGAATGAATTGGAACATAGATGGTGTTTTATAATCATGCTTTCTATACCTTTTCAAAATTGATACTAAGAAAAAAAAATTGGATGAGTTGAAACTAATGTTGATTTCTGTATTTTTTATGTTAATTTTTATAAGATACAACTTTAAACGGAGATAAAGGTTGACACGAAGAAGCTGCTACATACACTCAGAACCAGCTTGAAGCTACTACATACACTCAGAACCAGCTTGAAGCTACTACATACATTCAGAACCAGCTTGAAGCTGCTACATACAATCAAAATCAGATTGAAGCTGCAACATACACTCAGAATCAGCTTGAAGCTGCTACATACACTCAGAATCAGCTTGAAGCTGCTACATACACTCAGAACCAGCTTGAAGCTGCTACATACACTCAGAATCAGCTTGAAGCTGCTACATACACTCAGAACCAGCTTGCATTATTCAATGACATAAAAAAAAGTATAACTATTTTAAGATATCAAAAAATATTGCGGAATGGCGGTAACCACAGGCTTTTTACCTTCCAACTTCATGAATGAGGAGTCATGTTGAATACGGTGCTGTTTTAAATCTATTTTCGTGGTTTAGATATCGATGGGACCATGCGTGGCCTGCTGGTTAGCGTTCCGGACCGTGAATTTGATGGTTCATGATTCGCAACCAGTTGCCATAAAAACTCGCTCAGCATTTTGGAGCCGTGAGTGGGCTATAAGAGTGACAGTCAAATCCCACTATTCGATCAGACAAAGAATAACGCAACAGTTAGCAGTGGCGGTGGCTTTGTTAACTAGCTGTTTTCTCTCTTGTCTGTGTCTTCAAAACTGTGGATGGTTATGCGCAGTAGATCTTGTGTAGTTTTGCCCCAAATTCGAAAATATACAAAATATTATGAAAACAAAACAACAGCATAATTTCTATTGCAGATCTTACAGTAATTATTTAAAACCTTTTTTCAATATATATGTATATATATATATATATATGTGTTATAGAATTGGCGTAAGTATTTCTCAACAAGTGATGTAATATAGATATTAATTGTTTGATGGTGAACTTATATTTGTTAAATACGTAATGCAGCACGTCATATGTGATTCACCTACTGCAAACAAATTACTTTGTTTGTTTGTTTGAAGTTAAACACAAACCTACACAATGGGCTATCTGTGTTCTGCCCAACACGAGTATCGAAACCAGGTTTCTAGCGTTATAAGTCCACAGACATGCCGCTGTGCCACTGGGGGGGGGGGGCAAGAATTACATAAAAGGTACTAAAACGAACACAATATCACATTCTGTAGGTTACCCTTAAAGGGCATATATAAATACTTTTTTATTTTCTTATTTCTAATGTTAAACAGAAGTGACATATCTTGGTCTTGCATATTAATTTTTCAAACAATTCAGTTGCAAAAACTATTTCTCAAGCACAGCCAGATCTAAGGTTAGAAAAGACTAAATAAAAATCAAAGAAGTAATCAAATGTCGTCGTCATAATGTATTGGTAACAGTGCTGATCTAATCTGAAAATGCCGTATGGGCGAAAGAACAAAAAGAAAATCTAAAATATTATATTCCTGGTCACTAATGGGTAAAATAATAAAGAATGAACAAATAAAGAAACTTGTAAGATTAATAACCTTAGGCTTACTGCCAAGAAAGCAGAAGATATACAAGATCAGAGAGATATGTGCTAAAATACAAGAACAACAGAAATACGTCGTTTGCTTAACGACATTCAGCTACAAGTTACAGTGCACCCAAGGTTAACTAGAATAAAATGAAAATGGCAAGATTTTGATGTTTCTAGATTGATTCGAAACCTAATGTGTCACTCACTATCGGTTGCATGGTACTAACCCAGAAAAGAAAAAGGAAAGTGCATTACTATAGAAAACCACTATGGAATACATACATGTTCTTCAGAGAACTGGTTTTGTAGGTTTGACTATTCTTCAACCTGAAAATATTTTCATTTAACAACAAAATTAAAAATAATGATATATATATATATATATGTAGAATAATAAAAGTTAGAAACGTTGTAAAACCATTATCTTTTTTTTTAAATAATTTATAATGTATAAAATCACAGTTGAAAATCACAGCAAACTGTGTGTTCTCTGATCACATTCTTAAATTCATATAAATAGATGAATTAGATAAGAATACTTTTTTTGTTTGTAATTAAGCACAAAGCTACACAAAGGGCTATCTGTGCTCTGCCCACCACGGGTATCGAAACCCGGATTTTAGCGTTGTAAGTCCGTAGACATACGGCTGTGCCACTGGGGGGCAATGAATTAGATAGTAAAATATAAGCTCTGCAGAATTCTAGTTTCGAATTTACAACAGCCTAAAAAGCGTATATAAAGATATACTCAAAACACTAGTAATGTTTTTGCAGCTTTAACAGTCAACCTAATTAAAAACAACAAATAATACATAACTTTTAGCAAAATCGAAATGTATGTATCTGTTTTTATACATATATAAATATTTCGATTTTGTTAAAAAATCATGTATTTCATGTATTATGTATAGTTTTTAATTAGGTTGGCTGAAAAGCAGTATGATGCTACGAAACCGGTAAAATAAAGAACAATTTGTATAAAGAAAGGATTCGAGTTGTATTATATATGTATATGTATTTGCACACACGTAAATACAGAATAACCAAATGATTAAATAGAATTAAATAGAACAGAAGAGAATTTTCTGTACTGCCTAAATTACGTAAAGATGCTGCGCTACAAGAACTTTTAAAATGAAGTAATGAATGTTATTTATGGGTTAATGATCATTTCATTATGTGGATTTTCTATTGTTAGTGGTTTAAGAAAAGGCACGAAGCCTTCCGTTCAATACCAGAGCTCATCAGGCTGGATGAGTATCAACAATAGTTGTATTTTAGTGGCTCATGAGACGTAAAATTTTATGGTGTATAACGCCTATATATGTTAGTGAATCACGATCCTATAGAGATAACGAGTGGTGTTACAGACCAAAGCCCTTTGGAACCGTTATAATAAGTAATATTAAATATGAAAAAGATTTTTTCGAGAAACTCCCAGAAAATAAAGAACATAAAACTGCCCTTTCTTCCTTCGACGTGGTTTCTTTTTACTATCATATTAAACATGATTATGGGTATTGAACATCATTAATAAGAATATATTACTCAGTTTAGTGCAGATGTTCTATTAACGTTTACCTTTAGTGTTAAAATACTTTAATTTTCATGAATTACTGTGACTTCAATTTTTTTAAAGGTCTTGAGCACAGATTACATTGATATACGTCTATCTCATTAGTTTGTTTAAATCTTATCTTAATTCATTTTTTTTACTGAATTTTGTTGAGTTCACTTGGGCCAGGTTTATAGTATATTATCTATCTGTGTATCTATTTGAAAAAAAAAAGTTTTCAAGTAATTACTGTGAAATCTGAAATAAAGATTATGTTCTAGCTTCATTTTTCATTAGGACAGCGGTAAGTCCACGGTATATTGCAACGCTAAAATCCGGGGTTCGGTTCCCGCAATGGACACAGCAGATAGCCCAGTGTGGCTTTGCTATAACATACCCACATTTTTCATGATGTTCTGTTTATTTCAGAATTTTGGGCAAAACTACACAAGTTCTACTTCTGCATAGCCGTCCCTAATTTTGAAGTCACAGACCAGAAGGTTTTGGTTTCGTTACTCTTGATTGTCGCGCAAAACTTGACCAGGGCTATCTGCGCTAGCCGTCCCTAATTTAGCAGTGAAAGACTAGAGGGAGGGCAGTTTGTCATCACCACCCACCGCCAACTCTTGAGTTACTTTTTACCACCAAATAGTGGGATTGACCTTCACATTATAACGCTCCAATGGATGAAATTATAAAAGAGTATTTTAAGCTAGTGACCAGAAGGAAGGCAGTCAACCAGTAGCACCTGTAACCATAAGTGCTTAGTCGAGCATTTCGCAAACAAATAACGGGATTGACTTCTAATTGTATAACGCGCCCATAGATAAGAGCGCAGAGTGTGCTCAGCGGCATCATATCTCGAAACTCCCGAACCATTAGGGCACACCCTCTCATTAAATAAACGGATAATGTTATACTAAGACTAAATTTTAATATATAAGAACCAGCCATAAAAGGTTTGTCTACAAGTCAACGTGTTCAAAGTAAAAAAAATAATAATAAGTAATCAAAATTCGCGAATCTTGCTTTGACACTTTAATTGTTCCTCAATATAATACAAAGTTTCATGTGTTTGTTTGTTGAATTTTGCTCAAAGCTATTCGAGCTGCGCTAGCCGTCCCTAATTTTGAAGTGAAAAACAAGAGGGAAGGCAGCTAGTCAACGCCACCCCTCGTTAACTCCTGGTATACTCTTCACCAACAAATGGTCGGATTGCCCGTCTCAATATAACGCTCCTACGGCTGAAAGGGTGAGCATGTTCGGTAACGGGATTCGATCCCGCGACCCGCAGACTGCGAGCTGAATGTCCCAACCACCAGGTCCACAAAGTTTAATGGATTTGTTTATTTGTAATTAAGCACAAAGCTACACAATGGGCTATCTGTACTCTGCCCACCGCAGGTATCGAAATCCGGATTCTAGCGTTGTAAGTCCGCAGACATACCGCTGTGCTACTGGGGGGCAGTTTAATGGAAATTTAAAAGAACATGGCGTTAAGTTTTTAATATAATGATCTTAAGATGAAGTTAAACTTATGTTTTATGCAAAAGAAGATTTCTAGGTTGTAGAAATTTACTTATGATTTTTATGTTAATCTTTAGATGCAACTGTAAAACTTCATTGGTTAAATTAAAGTAAATTAAAAATGCTGTTTGTAGCTTTGAAAAATAAACTTTAGATGTCTTTATTTCTGGCTTTTTTATGAAATATAAGTATAGTCTAAGGCGTATACACATGCACGTGTAGTTAATGTTTGTTTGTTTGTAATTAAGTACTAAGCTACACAATGGGCTATCTGTGCTTTGCCCACCACGAGTATCGAAACCCGGTTTCTAGCGTTGTAAGTCCGCAGACATACCGCTGTGCCACTGGGGGGCGTGTAGTTAATGAAGAATATCTACATTACGGGAATTAAGTTATTGTGTGATGAAATATCATCAAAATGTTTACTATAGACAAGATTGTACACAGGCGGCGAAACAGATTTGAATTTAGGGAACACACTATTTCCATTGAATTGAAGTCTGAAACGGAGATTTTCTCTGTTAGTTATACATAAGAGGTCAAATCGGGGGGAGACACGTGTCTCAATGTATCCCCCCACCCCACCCGGTTACTGTCGGTTATGATTTTTACGTCCACTAATACTGTTATCGACGTGGGAACATAAACGGATAATATCAGATATTTTACCAGTTAATTCTGGATTCAACAAATTTCTTTTTGTGTTGTGCAGGGCTCTTGTAAACTGTATGTTTCTTTGACGTTTGTCTTGCGCTTACAAAAACTAGTACACGTGTGTGAGCGTGCAGCCGTAAATTCAATATTAAGCGCAGAGGTTCGTAAACTCAGCTCTGCCTTATAGTTAATGTCACAGGTCTGAGCTCGTCTATCGTTGAAGCTTTATTATCTCATATATATTCGTTTTATCTGGTAATGAACTTAGTCTGAGATGCATACCTTGAAGTAAAAAAAAAAAGCCTTGTAATGTTGAACTAACTTCAAAATCCTACATTCACCCCCTCTGTATGAAATAAAGGTGTAAGCCAGCAATGAATAAATGTGTAATTGTCTATCCTTTTTCAGCGCCCGTCATTCACGAATAAGATTGTTATCCAGAAAACCAAGTAACGCGCGGGCAGTTTTTAAAGACAGCCCTTTTTTTTCTTCACCAACTTATACCCTGTAATTTAGATATTTGCCCTAAAGGCTTTCAACTTGGGAGGTCTATAGTGGAGAGCATGATCTTCGTCAGTGTCATAGTTTCATGCAATTAGAGGCTTTAATAAGCTTATTTTGTTGCGCCGACGGCCGCCAGAAGTCTGTATATGATGGCACTAATTCCTTTTTAGGCTTAGGGGTTTGAACATTTCCTCATAAATGTGTACTTCTAAACTGGTATCTTTCTGTTTTGGTAGAATGATCATGCCTGTTGATCTCTGGCAAATTGGAGTGTCTTCTTACGTGTGCATGGTAATAGCTTTTTGTCTGTTAATTGAAATTTATTGGGTTATTTGATGATTTAGCAGCTGGATTCCAACACGCACAAAAGCAAGTTCTAAAGAAATAAACCATAACTTTGTAAAATGTTGAAATGCTGAGAGTAAACTTTTTTTTAAGATAAAAAAGTAATAACTACCTGAAGCATACTTTGAGTTTGTTTATTACGTACAAAGAAATAGTAATCTTGTTAACAGAAAGAAATATTACTGTATAGATACACACGTTATATTTGTCAGATGATAAGCTTGGTTTGATTAATCCTCTAGTGTAGTATTAATGCTTTAGAAGTTGGACCAGAGTATCAGTAAAGGAATTTTACGTTTCTGGCAAAGATGATTTGTTTGTTTGGTTTTAAATGTAAAACTACACAATGGGCTATTTGCGTGTGCACACCAAGGGTATCGAACCCCGATTTTTAGCGTTATAATTCTAAGTCTTCAAGAATACCGCTGAACCACCGGGAGGCAAGTGAAGTCAAAAAAACTGGCAGAAATCTAGTTTTATTTTTAAAATACAACATTGTTTTTATGTAAATAGAGTCCATATGCCGTGTGACTTATATTCTTATAAGTAGACCTATTATCTTATGTCTATAAAAGTATACTTTTTCTAGGGTTTATTTTTTTTTTCAAATCGATCGGTTAGTGATTTTGTAGGAAATGAACATTGTATAAGTTATTGTTAGCTCTTTATGTATCACATTTTTGCATGCTTGATTGTTTATTGATATTAGTTTTCCAATTGTATTATGTTGCAAGTAAATAATAAATGATTTGCTTGTGTTTACATCATAAATGGTTCTCGAAAATAACAACTGATCGTGACAATTTGTCCATCATCCAATACCATATTAAACGTCCTTTGCTTGCTGTTGTGAAATTGTTATCATTCGAACTTTACTAAGTTATTAGGACATCAAAATACCTTTCAATCGTTAAAACATGACAAATTATCAAAACACCAGGACAGTCTCCATTCGGTAAACAATAGCTTTAGTAAGACATATTTCATTCACTCAACTGTGCCATCTTATCAAGACATTACGACAGGTAAGCAATGGCTATATTAGAACATCTTTCATTCACTAAACTGTGTCATCTTATCAAGACATGAAGATAGGCAATCGGTAAGCAATGACCATATCAGAACATCTTTCACTCACTAAACTGTGCCATCTTATCAAGACATGAAGATAGGCAATCGGTAAGCAATGACTATATCAGAACATCTTTCACTCACTAAACTGTGCCATCTTATCAAGACATTAAGACATCCTTCTTTCGTTAAATTATGACAAATCATTAAAACATCAGGACAACCTCCATTTGGTAAACAATGATAACTTCTTGGTACAATAGGTCACTCTTTGTTCACTGTGATATCTTATTAAAACAATAGGATATCATTTAGTAAACTTTGACAAGTTATAAGGACATAATGATATCTTTCAATCGTCAAACTACGACTTATCAGGACATAAGGAAATCCTTTATTCTGTAAAGTATAACACCTACCGGCAAATTAGGGCATATTTACTTAAAGTGCAACAACTACAGGACATTAGGAGCACTCTAGGTTCCGGCCCCTGTTACAACTTAACAGGATGTAAGAAATGTATGCCAGCAACTTGGCAAAATATTATAATGGAATACCTGTCATTTGGAAAACTAGAAGTTAGTGGATACCAAAAATGTTTTAAGTTTGATTAGCTATAAGAACTTTATGGGGCGTTAGGTAGCGGTCAAATTGAGATTTTAAAAGAGGTGGAACTCCCTTTTGTGGTCCACTTTGACATCCCAATCAGAAGATCAAGAACGTTAATGGCTTGAATCATCAGGAGGCGGAACGTTGTCCCAGACCGTTCCGCCCGAATATAACCCCTAACGGTAGGAATATTCTCAAAAACTAAACAGTAGACCAACGTAACTCTCCTTTGATAAACTACTATAACGCAGCAAAATATCACTGTATTCTTACTTTGGTCAAATAGAACGGTATGTCAGGCTATTAGGATATCTTTCTTTTAATAAACTAAAACAGTGCAATAGAACGACAGGAATATCCGTCTTTTGGTATATTACAACAGTTTAAAAGAACAACAATGTATTATTTATTGAAAAATAAATAAAATACAATAATCTGTCGAACTTCCATGATGTCCTTCATTTGATAAACTATAATAACTTTGCAAGACACCAATATATTATTTCTTTCCTAAAATACAACAATCTCTTTCTTTTGATTAAGTACAAAAAATGTAACAGGACAACAAGTGTGCCCTCCCATTGGTAAATTATATCAAATTAACAGAACATTAGTGCATTTTAAAAATAGACTACAATAACTGAACAGGACGACAGGGATATCTTCATCAATGATACACAAGACAGTGTATCAGTCCGATAAACTAAGACATCTAGTGCCTCCTGTTGAACACATAAGTCCAGGGGGGATGCACAAGTACTTATAACAACAACATTTTTATGTACACCAAGTTCAACAAAATGCGGTTACACTTAAATTATTAGAATTTCAATCGCAATAAACTTTAAAATACACGCTCAAGAATATATTTGGTGTCATTTTTAGTGATTATTTATGAGCAAGAAAAAAGAGGCCGCAGACGCTTTGCTTATATTACATGCTTAAGTTATCAAATAAATTAAATGTTTCAAACTTGGAAAGAACGTTATCAAATAAACTAAACGTTTCACATTTAGAAAGAACGTTATCAAATAAACTAAACGTTTCACATTTAGAAAGAACGTTATCATATAAACTGAACGTTTCACACTTGGAAAGAACGTTATCAAATAAGCTAAACGTTTCACACTTGGAAAGATCGTTATCAAATTAACTAAACGTTTCACATTTAGAAATAACGTTATCAAATAAACTAAACGTTTCACATTTAGAAAGAACGTTATCAAATAAACTAAACGTTTCACACTTAGAAAGAACGTTATCAAATAAACTAAACGTTTCACACTTTGAAAGAACGTTATCAAATTAACTAAACGTTTCACACTTGGAAAGAACGTTATCAAATTAACTAAATTTTTTACACTTTGGAAAAAAAATCCATATTTTTATAAGTCAACTGTTTTATCTGTGTGTAAATAATCTGTAAACCACTTAGCAACTCATATGTTATAAGTTAATTGTGGACGACCATTCAGGCACTTCGTTTCACAAGAAGTGACATTGACATTCTTGCTTGAGAGAAGGTTTAGAAAGAGTAGAGTTTGCTTGAAAGGTCTTGTTAATGGACTGCATCTGTCTAGGAAGTTTTGGGAGAGGTTTTGCAGATCTTCACAGGTCGTCCAGAACTTCCTAGACAGACGCAGTCCATTAACAAGGCCTTTTAAGCTAGTCGTTAGTGTACAAAAAAATATATATATGCTGGCGCCATCTGATGAGTGATCTCTAAATAACAACAATAGGCTTCTGTTTTTACTGACGATTTAAGTACGCTCTAGAATATATTTGGCATCGTTTTTAGTGGTTATTTATGAGCAAGAAAGAGGAGGGCGAGGAAGCTTCGCTAATACAGCATGCTAACGTTATCTAATAATCGTATCTTTATGATCTGTACACAACCTCACCACAGGGTCAGCTTTACGTGGTAAATTCATTAATAGAAATATTTATAGCCACGATTGACTTTGGCTCTTGCTAACTGGGTGTAAAATGAATACGGCACACCCGCAAAAATCTTTCTTGGGTTAAAAAAAAACAGTTATAAAGTACAGGCAACCATAATATGCGCGTTTCATAGTATGAGCAGTCCATGGTTGCCTCGTATTATGAATTATACAACATAGAAATTGTTCATGTATATATATATATATATATATATATATATAGACACACATATAT